>NC_044987.1:46994786-47088580 GCF_008728515.1 Papio anubis | reverse complement strand
GACCAGCCTGGCCAATTTGGTGAAACCCCATCTCTACTAAAAATACAAAAAATTAGCTAGGCGTGGTGGCAGGCGCCTGTAATCCCAGCTACATGGGAGGCTGAGGCAGGAGAATCACTTGAACCCAGGAAGCAGAGGTTCCAGTGAGCCAAGACCGTGCCACTGCACTCCAGCCTGGGCAACAGAGCATGACTCCATCTCAAAAAAAAAAAAAATCAAAACCAAAAACAAAACTCGGGCAGCTACTGGTCATTTGTAATTTGTAATTTATGAGGCACTATGAGGATTCCTACTTTCAAGGAATATATTCTAGCAAATGAAAAATGACATACATAAAACTAAAATATATAAAATGCTTTAGTAAATGCTGTAAGAAAAAGTTATCAAGGGTTGTGGAAGCAAAGAAGGGAAAACATTTATTGAATATCTACCATGTGTTGAAAAAATAGTCATAATAATAGTAATAACAGCTAACACTTTCTAAGTACTTGTTATGTGTCCTGCATGGTGCTGAGAAATGTCTCATATAGTTCTCTTAATGGCTCTATGAGATAGGTAATATTATTCTCATTTGGTAAATAAAGGAAACTGAGAAGCCAGAGGGTCTGCATAGCCAGCAGATTTGGATCCAGGTAATGCCTGAATGATTGTGACTGGCTGTTATCGAAAGGAATGTTACCCATTATTTGTTACTGTAGCAGCCTTAATGAGAGTTGGTGAGAGACTTAACTAAGGCAAGGGCAGTAGGTTGGAGAGGAATTTGAAAGATAAATTGCATCTGTAATAATTTAAGGGAATAATTTAATATGTGGGGTAAGGGAAACAGAAAGTGAAGGATGACGTGTGTCAAACATAAGTGGATAGGTTGTTGTTGATATTAACCTAGGAAAATAGAGGAGAGAGAACAAGTTCATGGGGATAGGGGAGAGATAGGAAGTTTGATTTTGAATATGTTTATTTTGAGGTACTGTGCTACATTTAAGTAGAGGATGGATAGAGAAGGGAAACTTCTATTCATAATAACTGAAGTAACCAACTAGGAATTTCATACAAAAATTCCAAATTTGAATTTCAGGAAGATACTTGGAAAATTCTACTCATGGACTCCTGGCTTTGGTGCCGCTTTGCCAGCATCTTATGTGGCCATTCTCATTGAAAGAAAAAGCAGGTAAAATTTTATATATTTATTTAACAGAACTGATTACCTGTCCCCCACCCCAACCAGATTTTTTTTTTTTTAAATTATCACTTACAGGGATGAGAAATATTTCTAGATATATTTTTTCAGTTCTGCAGATATTTGATTGAAAATTACTTTTATATTAATATTTTTATGTATTAATTTTCTTTTTATTGTCTATAAAAATATAAAAATGGACATTATAGAGTAGTAATAGCCTCTGTTTACTAAAAGATTAGAGAGTTCTATGATGTGACCTAACTAAAATATGGCTATGCAAATTCTAGGCCAGGTGGCCCATTCCTGTAATCCCAGCACCTTGGGAGACTGAGGCGGGTGGATGGCTTGAGCCTTGGAATTTGAGACCAGCCTGGCCAGCATTGCAAAACCCTGTCTCTCCAAAAAAAACTACAAAGAAAATTAGCTGGACGTGATGATGTACTCATGTAGTCCCTGCTACTGGGGAAGCCGAGGTGGGAGGATCACACGAGTCCCCAAAAGTCAAGGCTTCAGTGAGCCGTGATCATGCCACCGCACTTCAGTCTGGGCAACAGAGTGAGACTCCTGTCTCAAAAAGCAAGCAAATAAACAAACATATTATAATCAAAGGTCTTTTCCATAGCCATAATAGCATTTCACACTTAAGAAAATTAACAATAGTTTTTTATTATCATCTAGATCTGTACTTCGCTTACTTTGCTTCAGGCTCATTGAGTGATCTCAAATCAATTATTATTATTATTATTAATTGATTTATTTTTCCGTGCTGGAGTCTTGCTCTGTTGCACAGGCGACCTCAGTCCACTGCAACCTCCGCCTCCCAGGTTCAAGCAATTCTCCTCTCTCAGCCTCCTGAGTAGCTGGAATTACAGGCGCATGCCACCATGCCTGGCTAGTTTTTGTGTTTTTTTTTTAGTAGAGATAAGGTTTCACTGTGTTGACCAGGCTGGTCTCAAACTCTTGACCTTGTAATCCACCCTCCTTGGCCTTCCAAAGTGCTGGAATTACAGGCGTTGACCACTGTGCCTGGCCCAATTATTATTTTTAAGACATCTTGTGTTTTAAAAAAAATTTTTATTATCAGCCTGAAATTTTCCATGTGAATAACTATGATTTCTATAAAATGTTGCAAACTTACATAAACTGTTCAGTCAGGTAAACAGTTAAAATTTAAAGGTTTTGCCATAAGAAAATACTTGCCATCTCATGAATAATTGTTTTTATTGCTGAGGAATTTATCCACCGTTGTCCCAGATAAATCAAAAAAGGATCATGTATCGAAACCACTTATGAAGATGCTTATTGTAGTCATTGGGCCTCTGGTAAGAATGTAATTCTCATCAGATAACCAAATATTAAACTACTGAAAGCCACTCTTTCTTTTTTTTTTTGAGACAGAGTCTCACTCTGTTACACAGGCTGGGGTGCAGTGGTGTGATCTCAGCTCACCACGGTCTCCACCTCCCCGGTTCAAGTGATTCTCCTGCCTGAGCCTCCCGAGTAGCTGGGATTACAGGCACCCACCACCATGCCCAGCTTATTTTGTTATTTTTAGTAGAGATGGGGTTTCACCATGTTGGCCAGGCTGGTCTCAAACTCCTGGCTTCAAGTGATCCACCCACCTCGGCCTCCCAAAGTGCTGGGATTACAGGCATGAGCCACTGCACTGGGCCATGAAGCCCCTGTTGCTAGGCCGGAGTGCAGTGGTGCGATCTCAGCTCACTGCACCTACTCCGTGGTTAGGCAATTCTCCTGCTTCAGCCTCCCGAGTAGGTGGGACTTCAGGCATGTGCCACCACGCCCAGCTAATTTTTGTATTTTTAGTAGAGATGGAGTTTCACTTGTTGGCCAGTATGGTCTTGATCTCCTGACCTTGTGATCCGCCCACCTCGGCCTCCCAAAGTGCTGGGATTACAGGCGTGAGCCACCGCACCTGGCCCATGAAGCCACTCTTAATATATTTTTGTAAGTGTCATAGTATCTAAATTTTTGTGGTTCTCTGTTGGATTATATCAGTGACTATAATACTTATCCTTTTGGACTATTAGAATGACTAAAATCAAAGGATTGGTGGATGTTGTAACCTCAGCAAAATCAAGTCAGTAATTCCAGAAGCGTAGGTTACTCCACCTGAAAAGAGAGTACAGCATGATTGCTGAAGCATGGATTTTGGAGCTGTGCTATCTGGCTTAGGAGCCCAGCTCTGCCACTTACTGTGTGATATTCATTACTTGCAAAATGAAAATAGTGATAGTCTATTTGTAGGATTGTTACTTTATTTTATTTTTTTGAGACGAGTTTCATTCTGTGGCCCAGGCTGGAGTGTAATGGTGCAATCTCAGCTCACTGCAACCTCTACCTCCCAAGTTCAAGTAATTCTCCTGCCTCAGCTTCCCAAGTAGCTGGGATTACAGGTGCCTGCCACCACGCCTGGCTAATTTTTGTATTTTTAGTAAAAATGGGATTTCACCATGCTGTCCAGGCTGGTCTTGAACTCTCAGACTCAAGAGATCTGCCTGCTTTGGCCTTCCAAAGTGCTGGGGTTACAGACGTGAGCCACTGCGCCCAGGCTTATTTTATGTTTTTTGAGACAGAGTCTTACTCCGTCACCCAGGCTGAGTATAGTGGCTTGATCTTGGCTTACTGCAACCTCTGCTTCCTGGGTTCAAACAATTTTCCTGCCTCATCCTCCCAAGTGGCTGGAACCACAGGCATGAACCACCACACCTGGCTAATTTTTGTATTTTTAGTAGAGATGGGGTTTTGCCATGTTGGCCAGGCTAGTCTCGAACTCCCGACCTCAGGTAATCCGCCTGCCTTGGCCTCCCAAAATTTTGGGATTACAGGCATGAGCCACAGTGCCTGGCCTGTAGGGTTGTTTAGATAATTAAGTGAATTAATATATGTAAAAATGCTTAGAGCAGTGCCTGACACATAGTAAGAGTTATATATGTGTTAAGTATTATTTTTGTTTTTTTTTGCCTGTAGGTAATGAGAGAGTTATTCTGGTGATGGTAACTTCCTTATCAATAAAAACTGTGTATATTGGTCTTGAAAAGATATTTTTGAAATATATCAGTTACATTAAAGATTCTCTAAATCAGCATAGCTATTATTTACTCATATTTAGCACTCAAATAATAAGATAGTATTTTTGCTGTTATGTACCTACTTTTCAATACAAACTGTTGAACACCTTTGTAATAATCAACTAGAGTCAATGGTTATTAACATTTTGCCATTTTACTTTATTTGTATGTGAATATATGTGAATATGTATTTTTTTCTATGTGTGTGAGCCATATGGAAACATGTTATAGACATCATGCCACTTTACTCCTGAGTACTTCAGCATGCATCTCTTAAAATAAGGATATTTTTCTACAGAATTACAATACTGTTATCACACACAAGACAATTAGCAACCAGTTTTTTATACCATCCAGTTCGTATTGTCCTAAAATGGCTTTTAATAGTATTTTTTTGAGCCAGAATCTAGTCAAAGTTGATGTGTGTTGATATATTTCTTTCTTTTCCTTTTTCTGAAAGTACTTTTTTCTTGAGATAGGGTCTTGCTTTGCCACCCAGGCTAGAATGCAGTGATGTGAGATGGAGTCCAGTGGCATGATCTTCACTCACTGCAACCTCCACTTCTCTGCCTCAGCCTCCAGGTAGCTGGAACTACAGGTGCATGCCACCACACCCAGCCAATTTTTGTATTTCTAGTATTGATGGGGTTTCACCATGCTGACCAGGCTGGTCTTGAACTCCTGACCTCAGGTGATCCACCCACCTTGGCCTCCCAAAGTTCTGGGATTACAGGAGTGAGCCACTGTGCTTGGCCATGTTTTCTTTTAAAAGTTGTATAGTTTTAGTTCTTACATTTAAGTCTTTCATCCATTTTGAATTAATTTTTGTATATAATGTGAAGTAGAGAGTATTAAGTTTTAAATTTCATTTTCCACATTTGTTGCTATGACATATAAATATAATAGTTTTTTTGTGTTTTATCTTGACTTTTGTGACCTTGCTGAATTTATTAGTTTTAAGAGTTTTTGGTACATTCCTTGAGATTTTCTATATAGACAATTATGTTATCTGTAAATAGGGATGGTTTTCTTTGTTTGCCAATCCGTATGTCCTTTATTCTGCTTGTATCTGGTATTTGCTCTTAGGGGGAGGCGTTAACTTTTTCATCATTAAGTGTGTTGTTAGCTGCGGGGTGGTTTTTCAGATGCTCTTTGTTAGGGTTAGGATGTTTACATTCCTTTCTAGTTTGCTGTGAACCTTTTCATGAATGGATGTAATATTTTGTTGTATGTCTTTTCTGCATCTATTGATAAGATCATGTGATATTTTTTCTTTTTTTTTTTTTTGAGACAGAGTCTCACTCTGTCGCCTAGGCTGGAGTGCAGTGGCATGATCTCGGCTTACTGCAACCTCTGCCTCGTGGGTTCAAGTGATTCTCCTGCCTCAGCCTTCCAATTAGGTGGGACTACAGGTGCGCGCCACCTTGCCTGGCTGATTTTTGTATTTTTAGTGGAGACGGGGCTTCACCGTATTGCCCAGGCTGGTCTCGAACTCCTGTACTCGTGATCTACCCTCCTCGTCCTCCCAATGTGCTGAGATTGTAGGCATGAGCCACTAGGCCTGGCTGATCTTTCTTCTTTCGCTTATTTGTAGTGTTTTTTTTTTTTTATATCAACAAGGACAAGGTCATTGATAGTGTTGTCTGCAGCTGGGTTTCTCAACTTTGGCACTATTGACATGTTTTGGGCCAGATAATACTTTACTGGGAGGGCTGTCTTGTGCAGTGTACCTATACATGCCATTAGCACTGCCTTCCCCTCCCCCATCAAGTTGAGATAACCAAAAATTCCTCCAGGCAGTGCTACATTTCCCCATGGGACAAATGTCTCGTTGTTGAGAATTACTGATCTATACCTTTACTAATTTGCTTAGTCTGGTTTTATCATTTGCTGAGAGAAAAGTGTAAAATCTCCAGCTGTGATTCTGGAATTGCCTGTTACAGTTTGCATAGTGTATATCTTTCTTTCCAATTAATTTCAAACATCAGTGTCTTTATATTTCAAGTTTTTTTTTTTTTTTTAGCAGATAACATATAGTGGGGTCTTATTTTTTAAAATCTATTCTGCTAGTGTTACCCTTTAAATTAGATTATTTAGTTCATTAACATTTGAGGCATTTATTATTTATTTGTAAGGCTAGGTTGAGCATGCCATTTTATTTGTTTTCTGCTTTTCATTTGTCTGTTCCTTCTTACTTCCTTTGCATTATTTGATTTTGTTTTGTTTTGTTTTTAGAATTCCACTTTAATTTTTTTTTTTTTTTTTGGTATTTCAGTGCTTGCTCTGTGGACTGTAATATACATCTCTGAAGTTTCTTACTGTTACTATTTTACTACCTCTCAAAATGTGGCAGTCTGTCTAGGTCCACCTTAGGACTGCTTACTATTGGATTTGTTTTTTGATTGTTGGTTTGTTTTTTCTCTTTCTTTAAACACTAACATGAGTTCAAATACAGTAAAATCAAAGTAAAAGAGTGTTACTGATATTAAGAGCAATAACTTCTTAGGGCATAAAGAAAGGTTTCCTGGATGTGAGGTGATAACATGGATTTGGGTTCCTAGTTTATTTTCTATTTTCACTTTTGATAAGTGAGGTTTTTTTTTTTTTAATCTTTCTGTTTTTATTTCCTGTAAATGAGCTTTTGCACTAGTGTTTCATTCTTAGACACTGGTTGTTCAAAGACAATTTTTAGGTATTACAGATTATGACCTATTCTAAATATTAGCTGAAGTGTTTTTATTGTTTTAAAGTCTTAAGAAATTTAAGTCTAGCTTTGTTTAACTTCTTTATAACTGTTATCACATGGTTGCTGAAAAAAAATTGATCCTTCCCTTGATCTGATTGTTACATTATTGAATTCTTTGCATATGTGTTGATTTAGTTCTTTTGTTTATTAGGTGATGCAGTTAACAATACTGGGAAATAGCTCTGTAGTTCTTTCTGTTGAGAGTTGTGTATGTCTATGCATATCAATCACAATTCCTGAGTTTAATTAAAAACTTTAATTTTTGTTTTTTAGTGTTGTTCACAAGCTTGGTGACTTTAAGAAAAAAATCAGGTTTTGTATTTTTTTTTTCCCCTTTGGAGTTAAACTTTAAAACAGAGAAAAGCAAGTTTTTTTTTTTTGCTTTATCTCTTGACAAGTTGCCTTCTAGTGTGTCTTGTTTTAAGTAAATGTGTCTGTGCGTTATTTGGAATTTGTGAGTTACTTTAGTAGCTTAATTTGCTTTGAAACAGTATTCTTTACTTACCACAAATTTATGTAAGATTTCATTAAATATCAAGATCCATTAAAAGCTTATAAGTAATTTGCAAGGATTGAAGTTGTGCATATTTTAAAATTATGACATCTAGTCCAAAAATCAAGCATATTAGTATTGTAGTTCTTGTTTGGTAAGGAAAAAGAATTTATAATTATGCCTTTAATTCACAGAGAAAATCAATGGTATGCTGGTGGAAATAGCCAGCAGGCAGCTGGAAATGTGAGTCTAGGTTCAAGGGAAAGAAGGTAGTTAGAGAAAAATGGGAAGTTTTCCTCTAGTAGGTGGTCGTTGAAATTGTGGAAGTAGATTCATGTGGGAAAGCCCAGTATGAGAGGAGGTCTAAGATTGAACGTTTAGAAGCATTTAAGGAGCTGGTTGTCAGCTGAAATGTATACAGTTCAGTCTTTAAATTTAATGTCAGCAATGTACTAGAAAAGGTAGAAGAAACATATTGTGATGACTAGCAGTTTCTTTTTACAAAATAGCAAATACTGGTAGTCCTAAGTTTTAAATCTCTAAAGCTTTAATAATGCCATCTTTACTCTGAGATTTTGCACTCAGTTGTATAATCAGTTTTTCAAAAAGTATTTAATGAGGTGAGAACATACAATATGCACTTACATCTCTTTCTGTCTGGATATAAATATAAATACATAGATAAAGATCTGTCTCTCTGTAAATATCTTCATCTGTATTGGTTTAAGTTTCTTTCTTCCTCTTTTTTCCTTCTCTCTAATCCATCCATCAATTACCCCCTCCCTTTCTAGTAGTATTAAGCTTGCTTTGCTTGCTGGTTTGTGACACCTAGTAAGAGGGCAGCTTACTTAAATCTTAATCGCATCATTGTGGGGTTCTGAGAAAGCTTTGAAGTTGTTTCCAGGGTTGCTTAAAAAATTTGTGCCGCAAAGGACTCTGATCATAGAAACCCAGTAGGAAACATTGGTAACATCTAGTTTATCTGTAGGAGGGCTGTTAAGAACTAGTCTTCTTTTTCTTTTTCTAGGAAGTGCTTTGTTTGTGGTTTAGAAAGAAGTTGTTCTGATGGATTTTGTTTTGTAGAATTGCTGTGGAATTTGCTTTGATATTTAGTATTAGCTAAGAATTGCAGTGTGCTCAAACATGAACATGGATTAAGGTATCAACAATTACATATTTATTGCAAGCATACTTATTTGTTAAATTATTAAATTGCACTGTAGTACTTATGAAACTCCAAACCGGGTATGACCAGAATGAATGATCTATATAATATACAAATAAAAGAATACCCATAAATTTGGTCTGTAAGTTCTTGGTATCTTCAGGTTTCATTGGCATGTTAACTTCACCAGAAGATTAAACACTTTGTTGCCTTCTGTAAAGTTTACTCCTTATGTACTGTGTAAGATAGAACATGATCATAGACTCTTGCTCTAGATTAGAAATTTGTTCTATTAATTCCTATGCTTTAAGGAAGTATTTTTATACCTTCTAAAACATTCTGACAGTTAAAAACCCATTATACCTTGAAAGATCTTCCGAGATGATTAAATAGCATTTCTTAATAAGCCATTACAATGCTTAGGAATTTTCACTTTTTTTTATTTCTAATATCTCCTTATTTATAGAACATATTATTATTTTTATATGTATATTTCATATGCATATACAGGATATATACATATTTAGAATTTAGAAGTTGCATTGTTCCTACTGTATTTCCCAGTGGCCTGTTGTGAAGTGTGATATGTAGTATCATTCAAAACTTTGAGGTTAGCTAAATAATACATACACCAAAGTTTCTGGAAAAAAACCCATTATTGATTAGGCATCTAATTAGAAATGATAATGCTGTTAGATGATAATAATGCTTAGAATTTCAGCAGGATGTATGAATACTTTTTAATCTACTAAGATGTTACAGAACATTTATTTATTTTATTTAATGTTTTCCTATAAGAATGATGATACTCTGACTACACAGTTTCTGTAGCAGTGGTTCTTTTTTTTTTTAAGACAGAGTTTCACCAGTCATCTAGGCTAGAGTACAGTGGTACAATCATAGCTCACTGCAGCCTTGATCTCTTGGGCTCAGGTGATCCTCCTGCCTCAGTCTCCTGAGTAGCTGGGACCACAGGCATGTGCCACCATGACCAGGTCAGTCTTATTTTTGGTGGAGACGAGATCTCACTGTGTTGCCCAGGCTATCTCAAACTCATGGGCTTAAGTGATCCTCCTAACTTGGCTTCACAAAGTGCTGGGATTACAGGTGTGAGGCACTGCGCCTGGCTGCAATGGTTCTTAATACTTTTTTTGATAACACCCCTGGAGGTGCACACCCATTTAAATTTTGTATGCTGCAACTTTGAGAGATTCCACCCCTTCTCCAACCAAAATAAATAGATAAATAAAAGAAGGAAACAATGAGAAAAGCTTATGTGGTGTAAAGGAATATTGGACTGCTTATTTGCTGAGCTTTCCCAGCCTTCTAATATAGTGACTCTCAGTAGAATGGGAGTATAGGATATGGGTATCAGAATCTCCTGTGAAATTTAACAAGTTACTTATTGTGCTTCTTGGCCCCAGCTTCTCCCTTTTAGACCTATGCCATCATCTCTTCTAACAGGCACCTCCCCCTCTCCATCACTGTGTTAGCCATGTTTTAATAGGTAACTTGGTTTCCAGAGAGGATTTAGTCACCAGTAAGGGAGTGGCCTATTTGTCTTCAGAATTAGGCTAAATATAGTCAAGTGTAAAACAATAAAATGGCATTTAAGTAACTTCTCAGTTTTTCGTAGTGCTTAACGTAACTGAAGAAGTGATAAATTATTGTTCTGATATCATACAGTTATAAAGTTGACATTGAAACAGAAGATGAAGACATTGCATGAAAGAAATCCTATCAAAGAGTGTGGCCCTATAATCCAACATACCATACCCTTCAGAGATAATATTCTCTCCGGGTGTGAATTCAGCAGAAGCTATTAAGGAGGTGATTTAGGGAAAGATAAATTGAAATTTTGAGAACAGAATAGGACTTAATCTAATAGCAATACATTCTCTGCTTTTACATAATAGTAACAGTATGTGAAGGCTTTAGTCTTCCTCAAAGAATAGAAGTCTGTTAGGATGCTGTGTTAAACAAGCAAGTGAATTACAGAACTTAAAGATAATTTAGGGCCAGGTGCATTGGCTCATGCCTGTTACTCCAGCACTTTGGGAGGCCGAGGTGGGCAGATCACTTGAGCTCAGGATTTCGAGACCAACCTGGCCAACATGGCAAAACCTTGCTCTACCCAAAATACAAAAAATTAGCTGGGTGTGGTGGTGGGTGCCTGTGGTGCCAGCTACTTGGGAGGCTGGGGTGGGAGGATCCCTTGAGCCTGGGAAGTGGAAGTTTCAGTGAGCCAAGATTGCACCACTGCACTCCAGCCTGGGCGACAGAGCAAGATTGTCTCAAAAACAAACAACAACGAGAAAGATAATTTAGTAGTGCAAAGATATTCTGTAGAAGTAATGCACTGGACAGAGCCTGAAACTGCAGTCAGATGAACTGACTATGAATTCCAGCTTGTCTTTTTGTTACTTTTACCTTTTTAAGGAAACCACTTCACTTCTCTGATTCTTGGTCTTCAATAGAGTAAGGATAATGGTGTCTGCCTTTCACTTCATGGTACTATTGGGTGGGTAAAATTTGATATCGTAATATCGATTATACCTTGTAGATTGGTAAGTTTTATGCAACTTTAAGGTCTGATCACTTCTTTGCTAATAAATTGGTATCATTAATTGGCCCTCCCTTGTTCTAGTGGTTATCTTTGGTGATTATATGTCTATAATATACTTTTTTTCTGTAAGGATGTGTTCTTAGGAATACCTTGTTGACTGTGTCTAGTAATTCCATAATCATTTGTTTAGTGCCTCGTATGCCTTAGGTGTGAGGTATTGATGCAGGATTTTTCTTGTCCACTTTGCCAACTGGAGACCTCCATGACTGGTGATGTCCCCCTGCCCTGCACCCAGGCCTTACTTGGCCCCAGGCCTTCCACTGGAGGCAGGCCCTCTACTTGGCCTGCCTGTGTTATGGCTTGTACCCACGTTTGGCAGTGCCTAGGCTCTTGTCCCATGTCCAAGAAGAATTAGGATACACTGACAATTTGAAGGATGAGGAGGGCAGAGAAGAGTTTTATTGAGTGGTGGAACAGCTCAGCGGAGAGGGGACGCAGGGATGGTTCCCGACCCCTGCAGTTTGGTGTTTTTTTTCCTCTCAGTGTGCCTGTGTCTGGGGCTTTTATGGCCTCAGAATAGGGAAGTGCTTGCTGATTGGTTTGTGAGTATGCAAAAAAGTTTAAAACGAAGACTCTGCTCAAAGGTGGGCACCACAGTGTAGAAAACCAATTAGGAAAGGGTAGGTATATATAAAATAGGTGGAGGGTGGGGATTAATTGGAGAAAAGTGTGCCAAACAGGAAGGCAAGTTCTTAATCTGGTCTGCGGATTTGACTTGTAACTTGGCTTTCAGGCTTTAAACTTTCTTTGGCTTGGAGGTGGGATTTCACCAGGGACCCACCCCTATCTGCCTAGGCATTTGACTGTCTCCTATTGCTGTCAATTTCCCCTTCTGAAGAGGTACATCTAATTGCCATTAGGTTAAGGATGATGTCCAGTCTTAACTGCTTTCTGCTGACAGGGGGTGCTGTTTTGGGAAAATGGCAGTCAGATGTCTCTTAGACACCTAAGAGTCCCCAGTAAAAGGGAGCCATCATTCGAGACTCCGGTTGCATAACTGTTTGGAGTTTGATGGCCTGAAGGTGAGAAGAGACAAACCAGGTTATTAGAAGATATGTATCAAAACAAAACATGGCGGTAAGAACAGCTCAAAAACTGAGGCTGCTAACATGCCCAGATAACTGGTGGCTATAGTTATGCCTGCTAAGACTTGGGTGCTGGGGCTTGGTTGGGTTAGCTCCTTTGGTCTTATTTTCAAAAAAAAAAAAAGCAAAAAAAAACCCCCAAAACCTTCAGGTTATGGGCACCCTGTTCTCACCACCTGGCAGGATTTGCAGGATAATTGCCCAGAATTAGAATATTGATCCCGATTTTTACGTTACTCATCCCTTTCCTTTCTTAGCTGCATCCAGAGATCACTGGTTGGTTCTCAGGAATAAGCAGAGTTAGTCTAAAATGCAGGCAAAACTTAAAAACAACTAATGAGATGAGAATTTAATGACAACTGTATGATAAGTTTTGGAACTGTTTTCTGTGTTTCCAGTCCTCATTTTGTGACAAACAAGTCCTGATAGGACCGAGTTGTTTGCAAAATAAACTTTAGTCTTATACTTGGCTTAATCATTTGCATAAAGTGCACCAAGAATAATTATTTTCACATAGGCCTTTAAAATTGGCTCTGTGTGGAACTCTATTCCATATGGAATCTCAAATAAGACTGTCTTTTTTTTTTTGATGGAGTTTTGCTCTTGTTGGCCAGGCTCAAGTGCAATGGCGCGATCTTGGCTCACTGCAACCTCTGCTTCCTAGGTTCGAGCGATTCTCCTGCCTCAGCCGGGATTACAGGCATGCGCCACCACGCCTGGCTAATTTTTTGTATTTTTAGTAGAGACAGGGTTTTTTCATGTTGGTCAGGCTGGTCTCAAACTCCCGATTCCAGGTGATCCGCCCTCCTGGGCCTCCCAAAGTGTTGGGATTACAGGCGTGAGCCACCGCACTTGGCTCGGATAAGACTTTTTAAAAGCTGAGCCCAGCCATGGGTTTATACCCTCAAATACCTGTGAATTCGGTAAATTCCTCTCTTCTTGAGGTGTCAAGATAACTTGGGGCTCCTGGACCTGATAGAAAGTCACATTCTTAATCACCACAAGTTAGGAACCCTGTACAGGAACTGTGTAGACAGGGTATGAGGCCAGTACTCCCAATGGGCTTTTATTGGCTCTGCAAGTCAAGCTTAATTCCTTAAAGGGAAGCACACCCTTCCAGTCAAAGCCTTGGTAAAACAACCAGTCTCTCTAGTTGTGTCCTGTTGCAAAAGAAAATGGATTCTTATTGCAGTGATGCAAATAACTGTATTGCCCTATGCTAAGAATACTCACAAAGTTTCCAAATTCTGGAGAAACCAAACAGAAAGAAACAAATATTTTCCAAACTTTGTTCATAGTATACCTTACTCAATTGTTGAAAACTGTAGATAGCTTAAAAGAAAAATTTCCATGACTCTGAAAAATAAAACAAGGATCAGCAATGTTTTAAGCAAAAAGTTAAAACGATTATTTAAGTTTTCTATTAGTTCAGTCCATTCAATTAACTCTTGTCCTGCTTGATATTCATGAACATTTCAGCTCTTCATGAGTCCGGAATGATTTTCCTTTATTCCAATGTCACAATCTCCAAAGATATCAGAAACTTGCATTTAAGAGCACCTGTCAAAGTCCTGTAGCTGATTATAAACCATTTTTGGAAGAGGATCAAGACAACTGTCTGTGAATGACAAAATGTCCAGGGTGGTTCCAGTCAGACACACAATTGATAAAGAGATTTGTTTATTTCTGTGGTTTACAATAACAACATAATAACCTTATTTATGATTGAGCACCAGCATGATGCCATAAGTGGAAAATTTCACATTTAAGTACTGAACACAAACTTTATTTCGGGCACAAAATTATTAAAAATGTTGTATAAAATTACATTAAGTTGTATGTATTTAGGTTGGTGCAAAAGTAATTGCAGTTTTTGCCAAGTATAAAGTGTATATGAAACATAAATGAATTTTGGACTTGGGTCTCATCCCCAAATTATTTCATTATGTATATGCAAATACTACAAAATACAAAAAAATCAAAAATTGGGAACACTTCTAGTCTCAAGCATTTTGGATAAGGGATACTCAGCTTTAGCTCATTTCACCTTGAAATGCATTTATCAGCGGGGTGTGGTAGCTCATGCCTGTAATCCCAGCAATCTGGGGGGCGAGGGCAGGAGGATTGCTTAAATCCAGAAACTCGAACCAGCTTGGACAATATAGAGAGACTGGGTCTCTACAGAAAATCAAAAAATTAGTGGGCATGGTGGTGTGCGCCTGTAGTTTCAGCTGTTTGGGAAACTGAGGCAGTAAGATCACTTGAGCCCAGGAGTTTGAGACTGCGGTGAGCTGTGATTGTACTACTGCACTCCAGCCTGGGTGACAGAGTGAGATCCTATTCAAAAACAAACAAACAAACAAAAACGAAAAAGAAAAAAAATTGTCAGGCTCTGTCACAGAAAGTAAAGAAATATTTTTATTTTGGAATTTGTAATATATATATATTTTCTTCATATGTAACCAGCTTTTGGTAAAAATGGGTATCCTTTTGGTAAAAATGAGAAGCACTTAACTTTTCTTTCTTTAGTGTATGTGGGACTCTTGGATGTTAATGTTACCCTAATTTTTCTTGGTATAGCTTATTTAAAATAAGCAATATTAGAGTATTTTTGATTTAGAATTTGGTAGGAACTAACAAGAATGATGAGAACTAGTAAGAACACTTTCAATCCATATGTAAAAATCATAGAACAAAGGACGTTAAAAAACATTATAGATATTCTGACAAGTGATTTTTGTTATTATTTTCTTTTCCTAACTTTTAAGTTCAGGAGTACATGTGTAGAATGTGCAGGTTTCTGCCATGTTGATTTGCTGCATAGATCATCCTATCACCTTTACCAGTGATTTTTAAAAATTCTTTTTGTAAGAGCAATTGGGTTCTCTTGTTCTGCTGAAATGCATTAGGATCTGCTGAGGAGGGATTGTTAGGAGTGTATGGTACTGGGTGTGTGGCACTGTGGGTCCTATATCCCCTTCCCCTTTCAACCAGAGTAGGTACAATGTTATATTTTATATATTGGTGATAATGTAAATTTTTTCTTTAATAATTTTTATGTTAAAAAAGTAGATTTAATAAGTAGATAACTAGTCCCTCAAATGTTCCCTAATTTTAATGACAAATTTACAGAGTCCCAGAGTACCTAACTTTACTTTAGCACTGTTTAGTTAAATCATACTGCCTGCATATGGCCTTAGGAATATTAAAAATCTTACTAAACCTTTTAAAATAATGAACATTCAGCACTGTGTATGAATCGGGCATCAAGAAGATTTCATTGACAATATCAATATGAAGATTTGGCATATTTAAATGAAAGTGGTTTGACATTGGTACTTTTTATATATATTTCATTTTCTTTGAGTATTGAAAATGTTCATAACAGAAGCTAAAATAAGTTTTTGTAATTTTCAGAGGTCGAACTCTGCCCTAGAATTCTTAAAATCTATTGAAGACATTTTCTAGAGAATAGAATGCGCTTCATTCATTTCTCATGTGCAGTATAAGCCAAGTAGACTGATTAAGGGCAGAAAAAAGTTCTTATGTTTGACTTTCTACCTGAATTTTTATTAAATAAGTTTGGTAAATATGCAATTTTTGTGTAAAGTGTTTATAGAACTTTTGTTTGTCCTTTGGCGTTAGAAAGTTCCCTTAGTGCCTGACTTTTCATTTAAAACGAAATTAAAACCAATGTGATTTAGTATGATTTGTAATATTATTTAATGAAACAAACAATTATATTGTGTGTGAAACAGATGGAAGGCTTGTTTTATTTATTTATTTTTTGATACATTTTTATTTGGTCAGAATTGTTCTTTTTGGCAAGATGAATTAGAATTATTTATAAAAAATTTAGATTTAGCTAGCATAGATGAGTAAGAAATTATACCACTCTTGCCAATAACAAATAACAATGGGGAAATATTAATTTTAAATATTTAATTAATGACTGCTAAGAATATTTAATGACCACAAAACAAGTAATTTTATGGAATTTTTTTAGATGCAGCTAAATTTAGGTCACAGAAAAATTAGTTCAGCATAATTTACCCGTTTTTCTAAGATACCAGTACAATTCTCAATTTCTGAGAATTCTTTTTATAGACTTCCAATAAATGATAAAGTGATTATTAAGTCAAATTGAAGTTTAATATCTTCCTTTTAAAATTATTTGCAGGAGAGGGCTGCTCACAATTTATATGGCCAACTTGGTAAGTATTTTGTTTTAACCTTTGATGTCTTCCATAAGCTGTATCTTTTTAAAATCATGTTTTCTTAAAAAAAGTAAAAGAGGAAAGCCACTTGTATCTGAGAATAATCTTCTCTGTGTTAATGGATAGACTTAAATGTTCAAAAAAGCCTTGATACCATCTGGTTTGTTCCTGTCATATAGGATTAAATTTCACGTATTTTAGAAGGAAATCACTGTCTTGTGCTCCTCATTGCCTTTTTCTTTTTTAAAGTTTACATCTTCATCTTTGATAGGCTATAATTCTATATGTATATATCTATCTCTTTATATCTGTTTATATATATAATTTCATATTCTGCCTCTGTTGTGATTTCTTATGGGAAAAACGATATAAGGATGGGTTTTTATGATACGTGTTCTTCTTGGACAATAAAACAACGTTGGTACTATCTCCAAACACTCGGTTCATTTAATAATATAATTAGCTAGGCTTCCAAATTTTTAAGTTTACAGAAATGAAGTTAATGTTATGTTGTTTGATATTCTTTAAAGTAAATATATAATCAAGGTTATATAATTTTTATTGCCAAGTTAATATTTTAAAAACATTTACATTAAAATCTTTTCAGGTTGTTTAATAGACTTGATAGGCAACATTAAAAAATTTAACTAGGAAAGATTAATAATTATTTATTTACCTAAAGTTTAGTTCTTGAATTCTGTAACAAGGGAGTATTTCAGAGGTACATTTAGCAATTCTTTTTAGTTATAAAATATATACTTTTTGCTCTGTACTTTTGTGTTTCTGTGCTAGATGCTGGTAAACAAGAGATAGCTTTTGCATTCATGGAGTTTTACTCTCTAGTGGGAGAAGTCACAGCAGAAATAATAATAATATATGAAAAGGACTGAAAGATGATTTATAGGTTCCTGTGGAAATCATATAGCACCAAACTATTCTGGGTATGTGGGGTTGGGTCAGAGAAAAGTGGGTATAACTCCTTTTGAGTCATAGACCTCTCTGAGAATCTGATGACATATATGGACATTCTGTACAGAAAACTGCTCATGTAAGGAACGATACCCAAATTTTCATTTCAGGGTGTTCATGGACCACCAATTAAGAAAGCCTAGGGTATGCCGTCAAGTAAATTTATTTTGAAATACTCCAGAAAATTAGGAGTTCTAAGCTCTTTTAATTGTAACGAAATGGAAATTTCAGGACAGCAGGAGAGCAGGATTTCTTTTTGGCATTATTCTCCTTGAAAAAATTCTTACTAGAATGTAAGCTCTTGAACTTCTAAATAGAGTCTGTCATGTAGTGAGATTTGATAAATATTTGTTTTAATAACAATCTTGCTGGGTGTAGAATTCTAGATTGACAATGATTTAAAGATAATCCTTTATCTTTGTTCTCTATAGATACTTTTCGTAGTCTGTTGTCAATCTAGTTTTACTTTTTAGGTAATCTCTCTTTTTTTTCTCAATTTTTTTTTTTTAAATTTACTTTTGAAGAATTTATTTTTGGCATATTGGGTTTACTATGATATGGATTTATTTTTATTTAGTTTGATCAGAACTCAGCTTTTGTAGTCCGAGAATTAATGGT
The DNA here is from genome assembly GCF_008728515.1 of Papio anubis. Taxonomy (NCBI): domain Eukaryota; kingdom Metazoa; phylum Chordata; class Mammalia; order Primates; family Cercopithecidae; genus Papio; species Papio anubis. The sequence goes on along the minus strand of NC_044987.1, from coordinate 47,070,392 downwards.
TAGTTCTGGAATTAAATTCTTATCCATCCCCTCTCTGAATCTTGCTTCTTCCCATTCTCTATATTCTATTGTTTTGGAACTCCTTTGAGATGCATGTTAAACATTCTTATGTGCCTCTTCATGTTTTCTTAATCACTCTTTAACATTTTCCTAATTTTTCATCTCTTTGTGCTGAATTCTGGTTATCTTTTCAGGTTTGTTTTCAAGTTAGCTCATCTATTTACTTGTTTCCATTTATTTTATTTTATTTATTTTATTTTTTTGGTCTCATTTTGTTGCCCAGGCTGGAGTACAGTGGTGTGATCACGGCTCAAACTCCTGGGCTCAAGCAATCCTCCCACCTCAGCCTCCCAAGTAGCTGGGACCACAGGCATATACCACAATATCCAGCTATTTTTTTTTTGCATTTTATTTTTGTAGAGATGTGATCTCTCTATGTTGCCTATGCTGGTCTCAGACTCTTGGGCTCAAGTGATCCTTTTGCCTTGGCCTCCCAAAGTACTGTGATTATAGGCAAGAGCCACTGTGCCCAGCCAATTTGCTTGTTGTTTTTATTTATTATTATTACTATTTTTTGAGATGGGGTCTCGCTCTTTCACCTGGGCTGGAGTGCAGTGGTGTGATATCAAGTCACTGCAACCACTGCGTCCTGGGTTCAAGTGATTCTCCTGCCTCAGCCTCCTGAGTAGCTGGGATTACAGGTGTGCACAATCAAGCCTGGCTAATTTTTTTTGTATTTTTAGTAGAGATGGGGTTTCACCGTGTTGTTCAGGCTGGTCTTGAACTCTTGACTTCGTGATCTGCCTGCCTCAGCCTCCCAAAGTGCTGTTATTATAGGTGTGAGCCGCAGCACCCGGCCAATTTACTTGTTTTTCATGCTGAACCTGTCCAGTAAAAATTCAGTTTGAGTGATGATATTTTACTTTTAAAAAGATGATAAACACCAGACTTAACATAAAATCTAGATTTTATGTTAATTAAATGTTAAATAATTATCTAACATACCTCCACAAAACTTTTTTTCATCATATATTGGTTATAAACTCCATTTCTTCATATGATTTTATACTATAATTTTCTTTTGAAAAAATTACTAAGACAATACTGATTTTATACAAGGAATTTCCCAGACTCTGGGTTTTTAATTGGTCATGAAACTTTGATTGGTTTGGTGTCACCAGCTTCGGTTAGAGACTACTTGGAATATTTGAATGTCAAAGTAAACTTTATTCCTCAAAAGCCAAGTTATATGGCTAGACTTCCTTTTCAGTTCCTATATAATACTTTTCTGAAACCCTCATGCTACAGGTTCTTATTATTTGTCTCTCATTTTCTTCTTACAGCCTAGGCCCAATTCTGTGTTTGATATATCTCTCATTTTGTGTATAATTTCTTAGTAATTTAGAGGTCTTGGAATCAGTTCTGTGCTATTACTGGCAGACCCTGGATCTGGAGCTCCATTACTTCTTCTCCCCTTTTTTCTTTCAATAATACTTCCTTCAATTCCCTCCACCTAGTCTTTCCTCTGGCTCATTAGTAATTACAGTATAGGCTGGGTGTGGTGGTATGGGCCTGTAGTCCTGGCTACTTGAGAGGCTGAGGTGGGAGGATTGCTTGAGGGCAGTAGCCCAAGATCAACCTGGGTAACATAATGAGACCCCGTCTCTTTTTGCAGTGAAATCTGACTTGATTCATTTTGTGTCTTTCTGAGCACTCAATGAATCTGCAACCAGAACCTCAGGTGACTTTTAGTTGCTCCCAGATAAGTTTTAGTTTTTTCTTCCATTATTAATGTCCTTAAAACCGAACCCCATTTGTATAGGGAGAGGCCTAAGGCCAAAATTCTTGTACCATAGGATTTTGAAAGATAGTATAATCTATAGTCAGTGATGACATTTTTTTCAGCACTTCTCACCAGTGACTCCTCAAGTGAATGGGTTAAATGGATATTACTTATATATTCTTGTTTCTCCTCCTGTAATAGATATTTACACCTTGGATACCATTTAGCATGTTGTTCCCAGGGGTGTTCAATGTGTTTCCATCAGTTAGCCTTCCTCCACAGCAAAAGCATTTTACTTTATCACTTTTACCTAAAGCATAAAATTCAGGCCTGTACACTGCTGCTTGTTAACTGAGTACATCCACATCCCCAAAGTAATGATCCATGCTTCATAATCTGCTGTGGATGGATTTCTTCAGAGGATTTGTTGAATTGGGGAAATTCCTATCAGAACTCACAACATCAGATTCACTTCAAATGTTAACATTCTGGCCCAAAACAAAGAAGCAATTAAGAAAGTGTTGCCTATGTTCTTCTGCCACCAGCCAGCACTATAAGCTTCCCAATTTTTCAGTTTTCTACCACAATAAAAGCACTGCACTTGGTCATCAATACTTGTGTAGTAGAGTTCAGCACTAACTCTCTTGGGGTTAAGTGGGCATAGTTTGGCTGGTTCTGAAATGACTATAATCGAGCTTCCTCACTATACATGGTGTGTTTCTTGGGTATATGGTATCTGATACATCTAAAGCCTGTCCAGTTATCAGAAGATAATCTGCGTGAATCTCAGATGGCCTGCCTAAGGCAAATTGATTACTGTTTCCCAGTTTTCAACTTTGTACTGACCATTTTGGATACTAGGATTTGCAGGTTGTGTGGCACTATTTTAAAAATAAATGCCATTGGTAATCTGCAGTTTGGGACAGTTTCTTGTGTCTTCCAACTACTGTCTCCATACTGCCTTCTATTTACTGCTGCATGACAACGAAAGCACCACATGGTATCTCCTTCACCAATATAAAGAAAACCTACCTGTGCCAGTGTTGATGCTGAAACAGGACTACTGCTTGGAAAACTAGCCAAAGTTTTTAATCCGTTAAACTCTTCTACAAATTCTTCATCCTTATTTATGTCTGCAGGTACATAGTTTTAGATCCTTCAAAACTGTTAAAAGCCATCTTCTCTTGAAAATGGGACTTGTTCACCTTTTCTTAGGTGTCAGAGAGTTCAGAAAGGCAGTCTTGGAGGGTGTGAGCTACCCACCCTCCCACCCAGCCATACCTTCCTTCAACAGTCCTGGGAACCCAGTCATGGAGCCCCTGCTGGGGGGGTGCTGCTTTCCTGCCTTCCCCAGCAGCCTATAATATCATTTTATACAGAGAAAATAAAAAAAGATATTTCAGTCTTTCTTCTTGCATTATTGATCACATATGTTTTAATAATTATTCCTATTTGGAATAGTTAAAACCATGTTACTTAATACACAGATTTATCACCTTTTTTTGAATACTGATATAGGTAGTGCTTCTCAAACATAGGCATTCTGAAAAATTTTCTGTAGTACAGTTTCCCATTGGGAAAAAACCCTACAAAGTTATGTTGCATTTATAATAATAATAATTGTATTCACTTCATTTACTTGACAGGAGATAACTTGGATTTTGACTAGACTTTGATAAGAATCAGATCTTCTGCTTACTACTTTGCATATCTGATGATTGGTAGAACTTTTAACAATCTACCTTTTAGCTTTGTGCATTTCAAATTTATTTCTTTTTCATTACCCACATATTTTCAGGGCTTGGCACCCTAGGACGTGTCTATATATCATTATGGCCTCTGGTTCTTCACCTTTGTGTCATGACGGGGTAAGTTGGCACTGTAGACAATAGAGTATTCCTGGAAGCCACTCTTTTTTTTTTTTTTTTCTTTTTTCGAGACAGGATCTGGCTCTGTCACCCAGGCTGGAGTGCAGTGGCATGATCTTGGCTCACTGCAACCTCTGCCTCCAGGGTTCAAGCAATTCTCCTGCCTCAGCACCCAGAATAGCTGGGATTACAGGCGCACACTGCCATGCCTGGCTAATTTTTGTATTTCCAGTAGAGTCAGGGTTTCACCATGTTGGCCAGGCTGGTCTCGAATTCCTGGCCTCAAGTGATCTGCCAGCCTTGGCCTCCCAAAGTGCTGGGATTACACGCGTGAACCACCGTGCCTGGCTGCCACTCTTTAATGAGCCACTAGGAATCAATGTTCTATACCTAAAAGCAACTGGAAAGTAAATTAATGAATATATCATGCAATCCAAGCTCAATATATCTTGCTAAACTCAACTCTACTAGTAAGCTGGATCCCAAAACCTAGTGCTGCTCACCACAAGGTGAAGTTTGACAGAGAAATCAGAATGTAAAATGATAGGGATCTTAACTATCTATGGTTAAAATACCTTACTTTGGCAAATGTTACCAAAATGTGACTATGTGAACAGATTTTTTAGGGCTCTTTTCGAGGCTTGGAAGAAGCCTGTGGTTATGAGGGGTCTTTATGTTTCTCTGGCTTCCTCCTACCACCACTGTCTCCTTCCTCATTCTCCACTTCAGCCACACTGCCCTCTCTGGTGTTCAGTGAGCATGACAAGCATGCTTTCTCTTCAGGACTTTGATATTTGCTGTTCGCTCTGTTTTGAGTTCTTACCGCCAGATATCTGCATGGCTTGCTGTTTCATTTCACTGAGACTGCTGAAGTGTCACTGCTGTGAGGCCTTCCATACCTATCTCACATGAAGTAACAGTCACTCTTCATGTCACTTATAACCCTGCAGTCCCAAACCTCTTTATCTTTTTTTTTTTTTTCATGGAATTGATCAACATCTAACATATATCTTTTTTGCTTATTATTTTATTGTCTGTCTTTCCACCTTGGAATTTAAACTTCATGAATGTAGAGTTTTTGTGTGTTTTATACCTGCTGTGTCATGCCTAGAACAGTGCCTAAAATGTACTTTGTGCCATAATTTGTTAAATGAATCATAGATGAATGTGTTTATTAACCCATCTATGCTGGAGGTTGCAAATTTGTTTTTGTGAAAAATCAGACCTACTTGAGCAGTAGGAAAAAAATAACTCCTACTTTCTAGTAGGAGCAACTGGAGCATTATTAGAAGCTTAGCGTTCTAATAATGGAACACTAGGCATAAATGGGTTAAAGAGAAGGATTTATAGGAGACATACCAAATTATACCTAGATGTTTATTTAAAAGCTTGTTTTAAATATTTTAGGTTGGTGCAAAAGTAATGGTGATTTTTCTGTAATATTATTTACTTTATAAGTAAAACCTTGCTTTATTTGACTGCATTAATGTTGTATTTTAGATTAAAATATACAAAGATTAAAAGTCGGTGGTCGTGGAACATAGATGAAGTACGTGAGTTACTTTGAACTGAGTGTGAACACTTAGGTCTTGCCAGCTCATGGTGTTGTAATCAGAATCCAGAAAAATAGATAACTGCAGGAAATCATCTACTTTAAAATGATAAACTTAAATTATTAAGTGATAATAAATACTACAACCTGAAAAGAATTTAAAACAATTGATTAATCTTAGTTATAGATTATAGATTATTTTTATTGTATAACAAAGTATCTTAAATTTTCTTAGTGGCTTTGTTATTGTGCTGCTTTTCTTATGTTTTCAAAAAAGTTTAAAATATTATGCCTGCATGCTAGAATAGATTTGAGTTTTAATGTATTTTTTTAGACACTCATATGCTTTTCTATAGTAGCACATGGTATATACTTCAATACCCAAGTACTGTGCATATTCATACACTTATTTTTAAATTATAAGTAAATTTTCTAAAACTTTTGTGTGTTGCCTGCTTTAGATTGTAAATTCCTGGGAAAAAGATCTTTAACTTTGATATTATTGATGTTAGAGAGCACACTTAAAATACTGTATTTAAAAAAAATTAAAACTTTTATTTTGAAATAATTATAGATTCATATGCAATTATAAAAAGTAATATAGGGATCCCATGTTCTCTTTACCCAGTTTCCCCCAATAGTAGCACATTGCAAAACTATAATATAATATCAAAATCAGAATATTTAATTGATACAGTCAAGATACAGAATATTTCCATCATAGCAACACCCACTTCTCTCTTGTTGTCACCCCTCCTTAACCCCTGTTCATGATTTTTAGTTATTATGAATAAATCTGCTGTAAATATTCATGTACAGATTTTTATGTTTTTATTGTTCTGGGATAAATGCCCATTAGTGCAGTTGCTGGGTTTATATTGTGGTTACATGTTTAGTATTTTCTTTTTTTTTAAGACAGATTTTTACTCTGTTGCCCAGGCTGGAGTGCAGTGGTATGATCTTGGCTCACTGCAACCTCTGCCTCCTGGGTTCAATCGATTCTCCTGCCTCAGCCTCCTGAGTAGCTGGGATTACAGGTGCATGCCACCATGCCTGGCTAATTTTTGTATTTTTAGTGGAGACGGGGTTTCACCATGTTGGTCAAGCTGGTCTCGAACTCCTGACTTCGTTATCTGCCCTCCTCGGCCTCCCAAAGTGCTGGGATTACAGGCGTGAGCCACCACGTTTAGTTTTTAAAGAAACTATCAAATGTGTTCCTGAGTGTTGGCTGTACCATTTTGTTAGGGTTCCCAACCTAGAAGAAAGCTTTGAGTCTCTAGTTCTTTAAAATGGAAAACCTTTTTGGGGGTTACATTTGTCTGTAAATTTTAGTATTAGAAAAATTTCTGGGAAAGTACAAAATGTGAATTGGTGTTTTTAGCCAGTTATAAATGCTCAGTAATTCAAAGCTTTAATGAGATCAAAGACTTGACACATAGATATTGACTATGTCTAAGGGAAAGTGAATTTGAACATAATCATAATTTTTTCTGGATACTAATAATAACCTGATGCGCTTCATCTTCCTTTTTATCTAAACAGAGCCATTTATTTATTACTATATAACTTTTACTACATGAAGAGGGTGCTTGTTTCAGAACAGGTAGGGATTTAAGGATTCAGGGAGAACTGAATTCAATCTAAAGAAATAACTTTTCTTATGACTTGATTATATTGCTTACAAGACTAAGTTGAAATTGTTGGCTTATAACATCCAACAATAAAATTTCTAAATGTTGGGAGGTTTTATTTAAACAAAATATTTACTGTTTTTTGGTATGTGTCTCTGATTTGGAAAATAAAGAGGAGAGTGAAAGTCATCTGTATTTGGGAGGCCAAGACGAGTGGATCACCTGAGGTCAGGAGTTCGAGACCAGCCTGGCCAACATGGTGAAACCCCGTCTCTACTGAAAAATACAAAAATTAGCCAGGCATAGTAGCATGCGCCTGTAATCCTAGCTACTAGGGAGGCTGAGGCAGGAGAATCGATTGAATCCAGAAGGTGGAGGTTGCAATAAGCCAAGATCGTGCCACTGCACTCTAGCCTTGGCAACAGAGCAATACTCTGTCTCAAAAAAAAAAAAAAAAAAAAAAAAGAGAACTTTAAGAAAAAGAGCCATCAGATACAAGTACGTTTTGATAAGTTGCAATCATTAGACCATTAGTTTATAGCCTTAATGATTAACTAGCACTTAAAAACATACAAATTGAAGGCAATTGTATTAATACCCATCTGAAAATGTTGCTTTCTTGTTATATGTTAGTTAGCATGTATTAGAGTGAAAAGTAACCAAATTAAAAAATAGTAGTTTTCTAGATTTTAAATGTTGATAGTGAATTAGTTATTAAAGGTCAAAATGAATGAAATGTATATAGAAATAAGTATAAAGAGTTAAATATTTTCTCTGTCCAAAATATGTCTATAAAATTATGGAAAAATTTTCCTGGGGCTGATGTGCCAGAACTGATTACCCATAAGAGAACACTTACTGTTAGATTTCAACTTTGCCACAGTATGATTTAAGAGAGAACACATAAGCAAAATTTGCATTTGCATGATTTTCCATTATTATATCAGTTGTGACGACTAAGTTTTCCAGTCTTTCAAAATTGATTATATGCTGCTAACATTTATTTAAAATGTGATGTCAAATGTAATTAGTTCACTTACATTTTATTTTAAGAAAAAAAATGTAAGACATTTAAAAATCCTTCTGTGTGACTCCTTTTGAAAACTTCTCTGTAATTTTATTTATGTCACCAAGCATTTCAACAGTATATATGTTTTAAAATTGTAAACATACATCTAATGTATGTTAGCAATTTGTCTTTAGCATTTGGTTTTTCATGTTAAACATGCAGTATATTTTATTAAAACATCTATATTTGATTTTTCAAACATAGGTTTGAAAATAGTGATTCAGGCTGGGCACAGTGGCTCACGCCTGTAATCCCAGCATTTTGGGAGGCTGAGGAGGGAAGATCACCTGAGGTTGGGAGTTCGAGACCAGCCTGACCAACATGGATAAACCCCGTCTCTACTAAAAATACAAAATTAACTGGGTGTGGTGATGCATGCCTGTAATCCCAGCTACTCGGGAGACTGAGGCAGGAGAATAGCTTGAACTTGGGAGGCGGAGGTTACATTAAGCTGAGATCATGCCACTGCACTCCAGCCTGGGCAACAAGAGCAAAACTCCATCTCAGAAAAAAAAGAAAAAAGAAAAAAGTGCTTTCTCTTGTTCTTTCACTCAACAGAGAATGATCCCCACAGACCAAGCAGTTCTCTGGAAGCACGTTCTCTGGCAGACACCAGCTTAGTGTCTTCTAATTCAATTTAATTCTGACACTGTCGACCTGGATGGAGATAGCATCAGATTCCACAGGTTGAAGGGTCAGTTTCATAAGACTGCCTCCACCTCAGATGCCAATAGAAAGTAATACTTGTTATCTATACTTCTGACTGATCAGCTATAAATTGGGGTTCCCACTACCCCCTCTTCAAGTTCAGCTAATTTACCAAAGCAGATCACAGAACTCAGGGAAACACTTTGCTTACATTTACTGGTTTATTATAGAGGATATTAGAAAGGTTTTGGATGAACAGCCAGATGGAAGAGATGCATATGGCAAGATATGGGAAAAGTCTAACAAGAGCAAATGTTGGTATGAATGTATAGGAACTGGAACTATCAGATTCCTGCATGTGGGAATGTAAAATTGTTTAACCCCTTTGGAAGCTGATTTGACAGTTTATTAAAAGGATAAACATACACTTTTCCATATGAGCCAACAAATCTACTCATAGACATTTGCTTTAGAGAAATACATTTTTATTTCTTTTTAAGTTATTTTTAATTGACAAATCATACTTGTATATATCTATGGGGCACAATGTGATGTGTGTATATATATATGTGTATATATATATGAATCTCGAACTCCTGACCTCAGGTGATCCACTCGCCTTGGCCTCCCAAATACAGATAGAAAAAAAACAGGTTTTTTTTTTTTTTTTGAGAAATGTCTGTTCAGGGCCTTTGCCCATTTTTTAATTGGGTTGTTTCCTTGTAATTGTGTTAAATCCCTTATATATTTTGGATATTAACCCTTTATCAGATGTATAATTTGCAAAGATTTTCTCCTAATCTGTGGAATCTGTGGGTTGTCTCCTTTTCTTTTTTGAGACAGAGTCTCGCTCTGTCACTCAGGCTGGAGTGCAGTGGTGCGACCTTGGCTCACTGTAACCTTCACCTCCCAGGGTCAAGCAATCCTCCCATAACTTCTTGAGTAGCTGGGACTGCAGGTGCATGTCACTATGCCTGGCTAGTTTTTGTACTTTTTGTAGAGATGGGGTTTCACCATGTTGCCCAGGCTTCCAATCTGTAGGTTGTCTCTTTACCCTGTTAATTGTTTCCTTTGCTTTACAGAAGCTTTTTAGTTTGATGTAATCCCATTTGTCTATTTCTGCTTTTATTGCCTGTGCTTTTGGGTTCATATCAAAAAAAAAAAAAAATTGCCTAGACCAGTGCCATGAAGCTTTTGCCCTATATTTTCTTTTAGTCATTTTATAGTCTTTAACCCATTTTGAATTAATTTTTGTATACCATATGAGATAAGAGCCCAGTTTCATTCTTTTGCAAGTAGATATCCAGTTTTCCTAACACCGTTTATTGAGACTTGGTTTTTTTCCTGTTTTGTGTTGTTAGCACCTTTGTCAAAAATCAGTTGTCATAACTGTGGGTTTATTTATTTCTGGATTATTTATTCTGTTCCATTGGTCTGTGTGCCTGTTTTTATGCCAGTACAATGCTGTTTTGATTAAAATAGATTTAAAATATATTTTAAAATCAGGGAATGTGATGGCTTCTAGCTTTGTTCATTTTCCTCAGGATTCTTTGGCTGTTTGGGGTCTTTTGTGGTTCCATTTGAACTTAAAGATTGCTTTTTCTATTTCTGTGAAAAATTACATTGGAATTTCTTTTTTTTTTTTTTTTTGAGACGGAGTCTCGCTCTGTCACCCGGGCTGGAGTGCAGTGGCCGGATCTCAGCTCACTGCAAGCTCTGCCTCCCAGGTTCACGCCATTCTCCTGCCTCAGCCTCCTGAGTAGCTGGGACTACAGGCGCCCGCCACCTCGCCCGGCTAGTTTTTGTATTTTTTTTTAGTAGAGACGGGGTTTCACCGTGTTAGCCAGGATGGTCTCGATCTCTTGACCTCGTGATCCGCCCGTCTCGGCCTCCCAAAGTGCTGGGATTACAGGCTTGAGCCACCGCGCCCGGCCTACATTGGAATTTCAGTAAGGATTGCATTGAATCTATAGATTGCTTTGGGCAGTATGAACATTTTAACAATATTAAATTTCCCAATTCATGAACATGGGTGTTTTCCCGCAGTTTTGTTTATCAGTGTTTTATAGTGTTTTTAGTATATGGATCTTTTACCTTCTTGGTTAAATATACACGTAAGGATTTTATTTTTTGTTGTTGCTGTTGTAAATGGGATTTTTTTCTTAATTTATTTTTGAATAGTTGATTATTAGTGTGTAAAAATATTACTGATTTTTGTATGTTGACCGTGTGTCCTGCAACTATACTGAATTAATTTATCAGTTCCAACAGTTTTTTGGTGGAATCTTTAGGGTTTTTAATGTATAAGATCATATAGTCTACAAACAGAGATTGTTTTACTTCTTTCTTTCCTACTAGGATTACTTTTATTTGTTTCTCTTGCCTAATTGCTCTGGTTAGGGCTTCCAGTACTATGTTGAAAAGAGATGGTGAGAGTGGGCATCCTTGACTTTTTCCTCATCTTAGAGAAAACGCTTTCAACTTTTCACTGTTGAGTATGATGTTAGCCGTGGGCTTGTCACATATGGCCTTCATTGTGTTGAGGTACATTCCTCTATACCTAATTTGTTGAGAGTTTTTATTGTGAAAGGATGTTGAATTTTGTCAGCACTCTTTCTGCATCTCTTGAGATGATCATAAGGATTTTATCCTTCATCCTGCTAATGTGGCATATCACAGGGGTCCCCAGCCCCTGGGCCACGAACCCCATCAGGAACCAGCCTGCAAAGCAGGATATGATACGCAGTGAGCGACCATTATTGCCTGAGCTCTGTCTCTTGTCAGATCAGCAGTGGCATTAGATTCTCATAGGAACCCAAACCCAACTGCGAACTGCACATGTGAGGGATCTAGGTTGCATGCTTCTTGTGATGATCTGAGGTGGAACAGTTTCATCCTGAAACCAACTCCCACGCCCCTCCACCCCCGCCCTTGCATCCATGGAAAATTGTCTTCCAGGAAACCATTTTCTGGTTCCAAAAATGTTGGGGACTGCTGGCCTATCACATTTATTGATTTCCTATTGAACCATCTTTGCCTCCCAGGGTTAAATGCCACTTGATCATGGTGAAAGATTTTTAAAAAACAGGTAAAAACACTTAAATTGACATATATTACTTGTACATATTTATATGGTACATGTAATATTTTGATACATGCATAGACTATGTAATGTAGGATATCCATCCCTTTGAACATTTATCATTTCTTTGTGTTGGGAACATTTTTCCTTTTTTATTTGCAGAAGATTTCTGTAGTGTCAGGAACATTTTAAATCTTTTCTTTTAGCTATTTTGAAATCGACAATATGTTGTTAACTGTAGTCACTCACCCTACTGTGTTATAGCACACCAGAACTTATTTCTTGTATCTCACTTTATGTTTGTACTCATTCACCAACCTCTCTTCATCTACCCTTCTCCTACACAGCTTCTGGTATTTACCGTCCTGCTGTCTATCTCCATGAGATCAACTTTTTTAGCTCTCATGTATGAGTGAGAATATGTGATGTTTATCTTTTGTGCCTGGCTTTTTTCACTTAATATAATGATCTCTAGTTCCATCTGTGTTGCTGCAACTGACAGTATTTCTTTTTTTTTTTGAGACGAAGTCTCTCTCTGTTGCCCAGTGCAGTGGGGTGATCTTGGCTCACTGCAACCTCCACCTCCTGAGTTCAAGTGATTCTCCTGCCTCAGCCTCCTGAGTAGCTGGGATTATAGGTGCCCGTCACCATGCCCAACTACTTTTTGTAGTTTTAGGAGTGATGGGGTTTCACCATGTTGGCCAGGCTGGTCTTGACCTCCTGACCTCAGGTGATCCATCCGCCTTAGCCTCTCAAAGTGTTGGGATTACAGGTGTGAGCCACTGCACCTGGCTAACCGACAGTATTTCAAGTGAAAGATTATTTTAATGTATTAATTGGATTCAGTTTGCTAGTATTTTGTTAAGGATTTTTGCATCTATGTTCATCAGGGATATTGGCCTGTAATTTTCTTTTCTTGAAGTGCCCTTGTTTGGCTTTGGTATCAGGGTAATACTGGCTTTGTAAAATGAGTTTGGGTGTATTCCTTCTGTTTCAGTTTTTTTTTGAAGAGTTTGAGAAAGATTGGTATTAGTTTTTCTTTAAGTGTTTATTAGAATTCACCAGGTCCTTGGATTTTCTTTGATGGGAAACTTTTTATTATTTATTCTATCTGCTTACTCATTATTGGTTGTGTAAGGCCATTCTTGCATTGCGATAAAGAGATATCAGTATCAGAGGCTGGATAATTTATAAATAAAAGAGGTTTAATTGGCTAATGGTTCTGCAGGCTCACGGTTCTGCAGGCTGTATGGGAGGCATAGTCCTGGCATCAGCTTCTGGGAAGTCCTCAGGAAGCTTACAATCATGGCGGAAGGTGTGAAGTGGGAGCCAGCATGTCACATGGTGAAAGCAAGAGCAAAGGCAGGGATTGAGGGGTGCCACACACTTTTAAATAACCATGTCTCACAAGAACTCACTATCACGAAGATAGCACCAAGGCATGAGGAATCCACCCCCATGATACAAACACTTCCCACTGGGCCCCACTTGTAGCACTGAGGATTGCAACTCAACATGGTATTTCAGTGGGAACAAATATACAGACTATATCATTGGTCTATTTAGATATTTTTTAATTCTTCGTGATTCAGTCTTGGTAGGTTGTATGTGTCTAATAATTTATCCATTTCTTTTAGGTTTATAATTTGTTGGCATATAATTGTTCACAGTTGTTTCTTTTTTATTATTATACTTTAAGTTCTAGGGTACATGTGCACAATGTGCAGATTTGTTACATATGTATACATGTGCCATGTTGGTATGCTGCACCCTTAACTTGTCATTTACATTAGGTATTTCTCCTAATGGTATCCCTCCCCCCTACCCCCATCCCATGACAGGCCCTGGTGTGTGATGTTCTCCACCCTGTGTCCAAGTGTTCTCATTGTTCAATTCTCACCTATGAGTGAGAACATGCGGTGTTTGGTTTTTCTGTCCTTGCAATAGTTTGCTCAGAACGATGGTTTCCAGCTTCATCCATGTCCCTACAAAGGATATGAACTCATCTTTTTTATAGCTGCATAGTATTCCATGGTGTATATGTGCCACATTTTCTTAATCCAGTCTATCATTGATGGACATTTGGGTTGGTTCCAAGTCTTTGCTATTGTGAATAGTGCCACAATAAACATATGTGTGCATGTGTCTTTATAGTAGCATGATTTATAATCCTTTGGGTATATATCCAGTAATGGGATGGCTGGGTCAAATGGTATTTCTAGTTCTAGATCCTTGAGGAATCGCCACACTGTCTTCCACAATGGTTGAACTCGTTTACAGTACCACCAACAGTGTAAAAGTGTTCCAATTTCTCCACATTCTCTCCAGCACCTGTTGTTTCCTGACTTTTTAATGGTAGCCATTCTAACTGGTGTGAGATGGTATCTCATTGTGGTTTTGATTTGCATTTCTCTGATGGCCAGTGGTGATGAGCATTTTTTCATGTGTCTGTTGACTGCATAAATGTCTTCTTTTGAGAAGTGTCTGTTCATATCCTTTACCCACTTTTTGATGGGGTTGATTGATTTTTTTTTTCTTGTAAATTTGTTTAAGTTCTTTGTAGATTTTGGATGTTAGCCCTTTGTCTGATGGGTAGATTGCAAAAATGTTTTCCCATTCTGTAGGTTGCCTGTTCACTCTGATAGTAGTTTCTTTTGCTGTGCCGAAGCTCTTTAGTTAAATTAGATCCCATTTGTCTATGTTGACTTTTGTTACCATTGCTTTTGGTGTTTTAGTCATGGAGTCCTTGCCCATGCCCCTGTCCTGAATGGTATTGACTAGATTTTCTTCTAGGGTTTTTATGGTTTTAGGTCTAACATTTAAGTCTTTAATCCAATGTCTCCTCTTTCATTTTTCATTTTATTTTTCTTCTCTCTTAAACTAGCTAAGGGTTTGTCAATTTTATTTAAAAAAAAAACTCTCAATTTTGTTGATTTTTAAAAATAGTGTTTTCCTAGTCTCTATTTTATTTATTTCTGCTTTGATCTTTGTTATTTCCTTTATTTATTTACTTTCGGCTTAGTTTGTCTTTTTCTAGTTTCTTAAGGTGTAGCATTAGGTGTGTTACTTGAAATCTTCTTTTTTGATGTAGGCATTTAGTGCTATTAATTTCCCCTTTGGAACTACTTTTGCTGCATCCTATAAATTTTGGTTTGTTGTGCTTCCATTTTTGTTTGTCTTCGGCATATGAATTCTGATTTCTATGTAAAGACTTGTATACGAATATTCTTAGAGCCTTTGGTTGTTTGCCAAAAACCAGAAGCAATCAAAAGTTCATTAATAGATGATTTGATAAGCATATTGTGCTGTGTCCAAACAGTGGTATACTTCTCATGTATAAAAGGGAAAGAGCTTTGACACATTGAACTATATAGATGAATCTCAAAATCATTATGAGTGAAAGAAGCTAAGACAAAAAGGATCATGTAATCTATAGTAACAGAAAGCAGATATGTGGTGGGAGAGTAGGGAGTGAAGGGATTGAGTGAGAGATAGTACAAAGGAACACAAGGAAACTTTGGAGGTAATAGATGTGTTAATTATTTTGATCGTGATGATCATTTTAGAGTGTGTACATATTTAAAAACTTTTCAAAATGTACTCTTTAAATTTTTGGTGTTTATTGTAAAGTTGTTCCTCTTTATCTGCTGCTAAATATGTGTTCTAAGACCTCCAGTAGATGCCTGAAACCATGGGGAGTGCTGAAACCTAGATACATGATGTTTTTCCTATATGTACGTATCCTAATAAAGTTTAATTTATAAATTTGGCACAGTAAGAGATTAACAACAATAGCTACAATAAAATAGAACAATTATAATAATACACTGTAATAAAAGTTACGTGAATGTGGCATCTCTGTCTCTCTGAAAATTCCTTGGTGTACTGTGCTCACTTTCCTCTTCTTGTCGTGTTGTGGGATACTAAATTGCCAGCATGATGAGATGAAATGAGGTTGATGATGTAGGCCTTGCGACATAGCATTTAAAACTTATGAGTTGTTTATTTCTGGAATCTTGTATTAAGTATTTTCGAACCCCAATTTATTGTTGGTAACTAAAACCGTGGAAAGCAAAACCGTGGATAAAGGGGGACTACTATATATCAATAAAGCTGTTAAAAAATTATGTTTGCAGCGTAAAAAACCGCTCAATCATCCTGGAGTTTTACATGTTCC
The DNA here is from genome assembly GCF_008728515.1 of Papio anubis. NCBI lineage: Eukaryota > Metazoa > Chordata > Mammalia > Primates > Cercopithecidae > Papio > Papio anubis. Next base: position 47,054,582 of record NC_044987.1, on the reverse strand, counting down.
TCCAGTATGTTAACATAAATCAGCTTTGGCTAACATACTTTTGAAATAATTTAAAAGTACCAACTCATTTTTTTTTTTTTGTCACTATTGTTATACTGTATGTCAGTGTATTGGTGGATTTTAAATTTTTCTTTATGTGTTAATTAGATAGAGAAGTAAACCATGTATGAATAAGTTTTATTGACTGGCAAAGAAGTTATCTTCCTCTTACTGGAATGGATAACAGAATGACTTCCTCTGGGTTCTTCCTTCTCTGCTGCCTGGCTTTTTTGTGTCACTCCAGATTTTTGGTTGAGAGAACTTGGTTCAAGTGTCCATCTCTAAAGCCATCATATATGACCTCAGTGACAGTGTATCCACTGTAGAGGTATTGCTGGTTGTGGCAGTGTCGAAATTCCTCAAGGAGAGGGCAGTTCTCAGTGGTATTATTTTTGGGCTGTATACCACTTATGCAAAAGGATATAGATAGTTTTCCAACTCAAATTACAAAAAAACACAGTAAAGTGGTTAAGAACACCGGCTCTAGAGTTAGATGGATTTAAATTTGAAGGCCGGGAGTGGCGGCTCGCATTTGTAGACCTAGCTACTTGGCAGGCTGAAGCAGAACGATTGCTTGAGCCCGAGAGTTTGAGGTTATAGTGAGCCATGCTTGCATTCTAGCCTGGGCACAGAGTGGGAACCTGTCTCTGAATTTAAAAAAAAAATTGAATCCTACTTTACCATTTAATAGCTTTGTGACGATAACTGCAAATCTAAATTTTCTCGTCTGTCAAATGGAATAATTCATAGATCATTTTTTGGTGATTATTACGAAGGCTAAGTCAATGTGACCCAAGAGGAAAAAGAAGCTATTAAACCTAGCATTTCTACACAGTGATAATGGATCATTCCTTTAGGTAAGAGATGAGTAATTTAAAGAAATGTTTATTTCAAAAGATTCTTTGATAAACATAGAACTCTGTTTTTGACTGCTTTTTAAAGGAATGTGTGTATGTGTCTGTGTGTGTGTAATGAATAAATGAATAATTCAGGGTGGATAAAAATTGCATACATTTAAAAATTACAGGCATTATATAAAGGAGGAAGTAATATTTAGGTTACTAGCATTGCACAGTCATATTCATAATGTGTGATTAGTTTCCCAGAATACTTGCCTGGAGCTGACATGAAAGTAAGTTCTGGGACTTAGCCCTGCCATAGATGCCTTATGTACTTCAACCTAGATGTTTCCTTTTCTAGTTCTGCGTTCGTTCACTAACTCTGGACTAAATAAGTCATTGTTGAAGTCTTAAAATGTCGTTTCCTAAACATAGCGATAGAGTATATGTAGAAGCTTAGGACTCCTTAGCAAAGAAGGCCAAAGAAATGCTTAGTTGTTTCTCCCCCATCTCTACTTTCCTTAATTAATCCTAGTAGTTTTTGTTGTTGGCCTATTTTTTTGGCTGTGAATTTAAAGGGATTTTCTTATTTTACATCTTTTTGATATTTAATATATGTGTTTTCTGTATTTTTATTTATTGTTCTCTGAAATAAGCTCTTCCATGTCTGAGATTTTGTCTTCTATGTCTGTCTTTGAAATTTCCTGCAGTAATAACCTGAATGCTTTGTATTCAGTGAATTATACCATTATAAAAATATAGCTTATGTTTGTTTATTGCTTTAAAACATGCTCCCATACATTTTTCCATTTACCCTGTCAAAACCACCCTGTTAAATAGGCATGACAGCTTTTATTGTCCCATTTATAGTTGAGCAAAACTGAATATAAAAGGATATATGATTTCTCTGAACTCAGAGTAATAATATATAAAATAATATTGAAACCTCAGGTTTTGATCCTGGGTTTAGTGCTTTTACTCTGCTATTGTAGCCTATCTAAGTGTTATTGATTGATGACCTTCTAGACTTGAGGCTTTTTAAATAATGATACCAGGAAACAAACCTTATATGTGGCAATAGTTGCAATATAGAGCATGATTGTTTTATTATGGTTTTTTAATTAATGTTGAATCTAAAGGGCTGGATATAATAGCAATGTTTATAAAAATTTAACACTACCATGACAGCCTCAGGCAGCCTTAGCATGAATATTGACTCAGTACACTTCTGTGTTAAATCATTTTATGTGACTTTGGTCTAGAAGGTAAGCGTTACTTGTACTTCTAGGAATTAAATTATGCAACTGTATTGTACGTTTAAAACCAAAGGAAAAATAACTTATTTAATTTATATTCATCCGGTTAACTATTTGAGCCCTAAAAAAAATCACTCACTGTTTTACTGTGTTCTGTAGCTCTCTGGTCATCAACCGTATTTCATAGAGTTTTTATCATTTGTATGTGTTTCTTTTATTGTGATATCCATGGCTAGGTTTATTATAATATTTAGTACTTTTCAAAAACAGAAGCAAAAAACTGTGTCTTTCCTTGTGTGATATTTATTGAACTCATTCTTCTTGTGAGACACAGTTTAATTGCAAGGTTAAATATCATCTTTACAATCTTGTATGTAAAATTATTATAATACTAAAATGTAAATGTAAGTGGTAAAAACACATTTACTAATTTAAGAGTTTAAGTACTTTAGTTTTAAAACAATACATTATATGTTAAGTTTTTTGGAAGAAGATTATGTAGGGCCGATTCCTAGCATGATACAGGTTCTTATCATTTGTTAAATTATACGACTGAATGGCGTATGATAAGGAGATTTTTTCCTGCCAATAATGAATTACATCATTTAGTAGTACTTCTCAGCAGACTTTCATGAAAATAACATAAGTTTAACACTTAATTGTACTGCTTATCAGAAATGATTAATTGAGGAACTGTGCCTAGATGTATCTTATCATGCATAGATTCTGGAATTTTTTGCACTTAGGAGTGCAGAAAATTGGTAATTGGTTCAATAAAGTGAGCTGTACAATGAAGAAATTTAAGAGATTATAAATAGCTTAAATGTGTAGGAAAAAGTATTTCATTTAGAATATGTCTCTAAGGCATGCCCTTTGCATCTCCAGTAGTGATTAGCAAATAGAAGATGAAAAGTCATGGCCCAACTTATAAATGCCATTTGATGAAAGATAGTTCACATTACAATTTCCATTTTTACTAAAAGCTACAGGAGTCAGGCAAGAATTACTTTTCTTGATACTTGATCTTGTGTTTGTGAGAAAGTATTTAAAGAAAAACAGAGAAAGGAAAAAAAAAGTGAAAAGGAAAGAAAAACCTTTTCTCTAAAATACACCTTGACAATGTGGGTCTCAATCTTTCATCTCTGGCATGTATTATTTTACCTCTGCAATTATTTTCATTGTTAGATGATTGATGAGAATAATAATTTAATAAAGATATTTTAAAGATTTAACTCTCTTACAGAACCAAACACTTGTAACAAGATCTAGCTTGTTGTATGGGTTAATATTAAGTTGGCCTTCTATTCTTGCAAATGTGGCAGCAACCTGGTAAACATGAAGAGACAGAAAGAGAAAGCGTGGAAGAGTGGAAAGAAGACTGATTCTATAACAAACCTAAATTTTGGTATCAGTTTTCACACTAATTAGTGTCCATTTGACTCCTAGGCCCCTGATTTACTAGTCTGGGAAAGCTGAGATCTTTTCAGTACTATTTCAGGACTTCGTTTTGTCACTAAAAAATATTTTCCAGACACTGTCTCTTGCTGGTTGTGTGATGATCTTGGTGAAACCATTTTACTGTTATGCCTCCATTTTCTCAGCTGTGAGATATAGGGATCATCACAATATGATCCCTATATTGTGTATATTATGAAAAATAATACATATAAAAGATATACTAGTGCACAGGAAGATCTCAATCAGTGTTTGCCTTTATTATTGCTATTGTCATTGTTGTCAGTATGATTATGATCATGTTTGTGAAACACTTTCACAATTCTGAAGGAAAATGATTTGGATCTAGAATTCTCTGTCCAACCAAACTGTGAATCAGAATCAAGAGAAGGCAAAATATAGACATTTTCAGCCATTTCAGGACTCAGAGTTTACCTCTCATCTAGTCTCTCTTGAAAGAAAACTGAGAATGTACTCCAGCAAAATAAAAAGGAATCCAAGCAAGAGAAACATAACGGATTCTAGAAACAGTGAAACCAACTCAAGATTGCAACACAAAGAAATTTCAAGATAACAGGTATTCAGCACATCTTGCAAGGCATTCATCCAACTTTAAATAGGAACTCAGAGGTTCCAAAAAAATGTAGATATCATTTGAAAATATGTGATTAAAGAAGTGAAAAACTGAGTGATGTACTAAAATCGTGTTTCTTCCAACAATGAGAAAAGAAAAACAATTACAAACTCTGTAAAAAACAAAAAGCTATACAGGAAAGTGATAGTCCAAATATGAAACAGTAGAATATGATTTTGATCAACTGATGGAGAATTGACCTTGACATTTGGTACATACTTGTAGAGCAGCACAGTTTTAGTTCCTGTTATTACATTGACGTTCAATTATATGAGTCCCATCACATTTATTGATTCTGAACTTTATATATTTAGTATTTTAAACATTTATTCATTTTTAACTTTTGAGCTGTATATGTTGGAAAAACGGACTACATTATAACAGTTAAGCTACCAAACCATTGTAAACAAGGTGGGCAAAAGAACACAGTATTGGCACTGCCTGAGAACTGAGGGGCATAGCTGTACAGGGTTTGGAAATAATTGTACACACCAGTCAACCAAGGATGCAGTACTTGTAATAGCATGCTTGTTTTATAACAAAGGGCTTTGACAGACAAGTTAGTCTTGCAAATAACTGGAAAAACAGAAGCCTAGAATAGATGGCTGACCATATTCCATTATATTCAGGCATAGTTTCCATTATTGATCATCTTTAAACCCAAATGAAAGCAATACATACAAAGAGTTTTGGAGGAATGCTGAATGTTGAGCTATGTAAGAGAAGCTTTGGTCAAAGATGGGGGCTGATTAAGCATTTAATAGTATAATGTATAGTGTAGCTTTAAAATTATATCAAGAAATTTGTTTAATTTTATTTAAAAAATTTGTGTAGGCGAAACGTTAAGAAACATCTCTCTGCTATCCATTATTTTGTTTAAAAACTATGTCATAATGCTCAAGTCCTATAGTGTATTATTAATATGTCTTTAATAATTAAACCAAAATTCTAGATAAGTTTAGTTTATAAGCACTTTGTCTCTGCATTGGAAATGACTGTAGCAAATTTAATCTTAAAGTATCTCTATCCTTCTATTTCAAGTAGAACTTATAAAAAAAGTAAAATAAAATGATTTTATTTGGCATCAGAGTTATGATTTCCCCCTACCCCACCTAATGCCAGTCCCTCTTTAAGTAAATACTTTTGTAATTACTTTGCCTTTTACTTCTGCAACTGAACTATATTTACATTGAATTTACAGCCTTTGAGATATATAAATTGTGCAATTTAATGGTTTAATTGGCATAGACTTTTCTATTAGTTTTTGCATCTAGTTAATGGTTTAATTGGCATAGACTTTTCTATTAGTTTTTGCATCTAGTTGATTTGATAGCTAAATTTAGAAGTATTTACTCTTGACTAGAATATTCACAATTCACCTTTTTAGAGAGTATTTATATGAGAATTTTTGCTTATAACATCAATATTTTTCTTTTTAAATGAAAAGTAAGTTTTATACACATAGCATTTTGGGTTTAATGTTACAAAAAGAGTAAATCCTGTGATACTTAAATTCATTATTGGGCTGATCATGTTTGAATCTCAATCCAAGAAGATCCTAGGGAAACGTGTAGCATAGTCTTAGAAATTTATTAAACATTAAATTGATTTATAGAGTAGTTTATTTAACCTATCAGTGAAATAAAATAAAAATATTAATCTATTTTTAAGAATATAGAGTAATGGTAAATTTTAGTTACATTACCAAATCTTAGGATTAAAAAATAGATTTATAGAATTACTTTTCATTTGTTAGTCTTGAAGAAAATCAATTAACATTCATTCTGTTACTATTTTATAGTTTCCATTCCACTCTGGCCAATGATATGTGTATATATGAGAATACCCGTTTAAAAATGTGCCATAAATGCATGTATTGCCATAGTTTGAAATGTAAAATTCCACATTTTCTAGATCTGGAATTGACAATTTATCTGAATAATTGTTAGCCTTTATAAACACAGTTTTATTGTAACTAAAATAAGAAAGCAATGATATTGAAAGCCTGTGCTTTCCAACATATGGCTTCAATTTGCATTTCAATCAGAATATGGAAGTCATTACTCTGACATCTGAAACTGAGGTAGCAATAAAAAATTATCACTAACAGGACAGCAGACACAATTTATTTTGTGTTTTTTAGTGGGTGGCCCACTTGAAACTTTTCAGAAACTTAATTGATTCCAGATCTTAGAAAATTACAATTAAATTATGACATTTATTTTAGATGCATTTAAATTAGCTATCTTAATAGGATTGGTATAAATTGACGATTAATATCTATTAAGATTTATAGCATATATGTACAAACACACACACACACACACATAGTATAGGCATACCTCAAAGATATCATGGGTTTGGATCTAGACTACTGCAATATAGTGAATACTGCAATAAAATGAGTCACATGAATTATTTTTTGCTTTTCCAGTGCATTTAAAAATGATGTTTACCTTATATTGTAGTTTTATGTGCAAAGCGTTATGTTTTTTTTTTTTTTTCCCCGAGATGAAGTCTCGCTCTGTCACCCAAGCTGGAGTGCAGTGGTGCGATCTCAGCTCACTGCAACCTCTGCCTCCTGGGTTCAAGTGACTCTCCTGCCTCAGCCTCCTGAGTAGCTGAGATTACAGGCGTGTGCCACCACACCAGGCTAATTTTTGTATTTTTAGTAGAGACAGGATTTCACCATGTTGGTCAGTCTGGTCTTGAACTTCTAACTTCGTTATCCACCCACCAAAGTGCTGGGATTACAGGTGTGAGCCACCGTGTCCAGCCAAAGCATTATGTTTAAAACAAAGTGCACACATTAATTACAAAATACTTATAGCTAAAAGTTGGTAATGATCATCTAAGCCTTCAGGAAGTCATAATCTTTGGAAGGCCTTGCCCCAGTGTTGACGATTGCTAATTAAGATGGTGGTTGCTGAAGGTTGACATGACTGTGCCAGATTTTTAATATAAGACAACAATGAAGTTTACCATATTGATTGACTCTTTCTTTCATGAAAATCTCTCTGAAGCATTCAATGCTATTTGATAGCATTTCACCCACAGTACAATTTCTTTTAAAATTGGAGTCAATTCTCTCAAGCACTGCTGCTGCTTTCTCAATTAAGTTTATGTAATATTCTAAATTGTTTGTTGTCATTTCAGTAATGTCCACAGCATCATCACCAGGAGTAAATTTCATTTCAAGAAACCTGTTTTTGTGCTCATTCCTAAGAAAAAACCAGAACTCCTGATCTGTTCAAGATTTATCATGAGATTGGAGGCATTCAGTCATATCTTCCAGCTTCACTTCTAATTCTAGTTCTGTTGCTCTTTCTATCACATTTGCAGTTACTTTCTTCACTGAAGTCTTGAACCCCTCAAAGTCATCTATGAGCGTGAGAATCAATGTCTTCCAAACTCCTGTTAATGTTGATATTTAGACCACCTCCCATGAATCACAAACGTCCTTAATGGCATGTAGAATGGTGAATTCTTTCCAGAAGGTTTACAATTTGCTTTCTCCCAATCCATCAGAGGAATCACTCTGTCATCAATCACTCATAAAGCAACTATAGCTTTATGAAATAGTTATAAGGAATAAGATTGGCAAGTTCAAACTACTCCTTGATCCATGGGCTGCAGAATGGGTATTGTATTAGCAGGCATGAGAACAACATTAATCTTGTACGACCAAGCTCTTGGGTGACCTGGTGTGTTGTCAATGAGTAGTAATATTTTGAAAGGAATCTTTTTTTGTGTGTGAGTAGCAGGTCTCAACAGTGGGCTTAAAATACTCAGTAAACCATGCTATAAACAGATGTGTGCTTTGTTGTTTCATTTGTAGAGCATGGGTGGAGTAGATTTAGCATAATTCTTAAGGGCCTTAGTATTGTCAGAATGGTAAATGATCATTGGCTTCAACTGAAAGTCACCAGTTGCATGGAAATTCAGTCTGTTCTCTAAAGGTTTGAAGCCAGGCATTGAGTTCTTCTCTCTAGCTGCGAAAGTCATAGATGACATCTTCTTCCAATATAAGGCTCCTTTGTCTAAAATCTGTTGTTTAGTATAGCCACCTTCATCAACAATCTTGGCTAGATCTTCTGCTAACTTCCTGTAGCTTTTTTTTTTTTTCTTTTTTAAGATGGTGTCTCACACTGCTGCCCGGGCTGGAGTACAGTGGTGTGATCTTGGCTCACTGCAACCTCCACCTCCCGGGTTCAAGCGAATTTCCTGCCTTAGCCTCCCAAGTAGCTGGGATTACAGGTGCCTGCCACCACATCCAGCTAATTTTTTTTGTATTTTTAGTACAGATGGGGTTTCACTATGTTGGCCAAGCTGCTCTCCTGACCTCATGATCCGCCCACCTTGGCCTCCCAAAGTGCTGGGATTACAGGCGTGAGCCATCATGCCCAGCTCTTCCTGTAGCTTCTACGTTAGCACTTGCTGCTTCACCTTGCCTTTTTATGTTATGGAGATGGCTTCTTCCCTTAAATCTCATGAACCCATCTCTGCTAGCTTCACATTTCTGCAATTTCCTCAGCCTTCATAGAATTGAAGACAGTTAGGGCCTTGCTCTGGATTAGGTTTTGGCGAAGGGAATGTTGTGGTTGGTTTGATCTTGTATTCAGACCACTAAAACGTTCTCCATATCAGCAATAAGGCTGTTTTGCTTTCTTATCATTCGTGTATTCACTGGAAGAGCACTTTTAATTTCCTTTGAGAACTTTTCCTTTGCATTTACAACTTGGCTAACTGGAACAAGAAGCCTAGCTCTGGCCTATCTTGGCTTTCAACATGCTTTCCTCACTAAGCTTAATTATTTCTAGTTTTTGATTTAAAGTGAAAGACACACAACTCTTCTTTTCACTTGAACACTTAGAATTGCAGGGTTATTAATTGGCCTAATTTCAATATTGTTGTTTCTCAGGGAATAGGGAGGCCTGAGGAGAGTGAGTGGGATGGGGGAACAGCCAGTTGGTGGAGCAGTCAAAACATACACAACATTTATCTATTAAGTTTGCTGTCTTACACAGTTTGCAGTCTGTGGCACCCCAAAGCAATTACAATGGTAACATTAATGATAACAGGCCAGCGCAGTGGCTCATGCGTGTAATCCCAGCACTTTGGGAGGCCAAGGAGGACAGATCACTTGAGGCCAGGAGTTTGACACTAGCCTGGCCAACATGCTGAAACCATGTCTTTACTAAAAATACAAAAATTAGCCGGTCGTGGTGATGCATGCCTGTAATCCCAGCTACTCGAGTATCTGAGGCTTGAATCACTTGAACCTGGGAGGTGGAGGTTGCAGTGAGCTGAGATCGTGCCACTGCACTCCAGCCTGGGTGACAGAGAGACTCTGTCTCAAAAACAGAACAAAACAAAAACTTTAAAGATCACTGATGATATCATTATAACAGATATGCTAATAATGAGAAAGTTTGAAATGCTAGGAGAATTACCAAAATGTGATTCAGAGACAAAGTGAGCACATTCTCTTGGAAAAATGTCTTGGATAGACTTGCTCAATGCAGCGATGCCACAAACCTTTAATTTGTAAAAAACACAGTATCTGTGAAGTGCAATAAAATAAGATTGCCTGCATATGCATATACAGTCATTGTGTGTATATAGTCATTTGCATGACAAAGGACTGAAAATATTCATTTGAAAGTGCTGAATGCATTAATAATTATAGTTAATATTTCTGAAATGGGGAACATTGGTGGGAAAAGGATTTCATGTTATATAAATGAACTTATTAGTCTTTTTTTCTATTTTTTTTTTTGAGACAGTCACTTTGTCATCCAGGCTGGGGTGCAGTGTTGCAATCACAGCTCACTGTAACCTTGATCTCCTGGGCTCAAGCCACCATCCTGAGTAGCTGGGACCACAGGCATGTACCACTATGACCAGCTAATTTTTTACTTTTTGTAGAGATGTTGCCTAGGGTGGTCTTGAACTCCTGGACTTCAGTGATTCTCTCACTTCGGCCTCCCAAAACTCTGGGATTTACAGGAATGAACCACTGTTCCTGGACTACTTTTTAGTCGTATAATGGGGATATATTACTTATATAATAAAATATAGCGTGAGATGAAATTTCTTTTTTTTTTTTTTTTTTTGAGAAGGAGTCGCGCTTTGTCGCCCAGGCTGGATTGCAGTGGCACGATCTCGGCTCACTGCAACCTCCACCTCCTGGGTTCAAGCGATTCTTCTGCCTCAGCCTTGTAGCTGGGACTACAGGCGTGTGCTACTGTGCCCAGCTAATTTTTGTATTTTTAGTAGAGACAGGGTTTCACCATGTTGACCAGGATGCTCTTGATCTCCTGACCTCGTGATCTGCCTGCCTTGGCCTCCCAAAGTGCTGGGATTACAGACGTGAATTTCATTAATTTCTAAATTTTGTTTGAACTAAAATATTAATTACAGTCGTTTAAAGCACTTCAGTGTATTGTTAAAGCTAATTTCTAAGAGTGAAAATACATGATCTAGAACTTTGTTATCTCGAATTAAATTTTCAAGATAATATTAATTCATTTACCCAGCAAATTTTGACTCTTCATATGTTTTGTACATTGAATTAAGTGTTGGGGAAACAATGACGAATTGAGAAGCTCAAGGTTTAGTGAGATGTAGGTACCATTAAATATGTACATTACTGTATGATACGGCAAATATTGTTTTAGCAAAGTGGAAGAGGGGCAGAACAACTGCCAGAAATTGTAGGGCAAGATTTTCTTTGGAGTCTGAATTCTTGAAGCATGAGTAAGAATTTTCTGGATAGGTAAGCACAACAAAGAGAATTCTCACCTGAGGGAGCATTGTGTGCAAACAGGAGTCCTGAGTTGATAGGGCATATTTATTCATCCTTTCTTTGTTCATTTATTTATTCTTTATTCAACTAATATTTATTGTACACCTATGTACCAGTTTGGGTGCTGTGGATATCATAGTGAACCTGACAGGCATACTCCTATCATAAAATTCAGTATAATGTAGAAGAATGAATAACTAAAATTATGATGAGTGTTGCAAAAGAGGAAGCATGAGGTGTTACAGATGGGTGTATGTAACAATGTTAGATATAAGAGAAGCTTCTGGAATATTGAGGAGTGGTATGAGATGGGACTGGAAGGAGGGATTTGGTCCAGTTTTGAAAGGTGTTTTATAATGAGCACAGGAGTTTAAATAACATTTTAATTTTTAAGAAATTAGTTACAGAAGTTCCACAGTATGATTAAACTTTCTACTTTAGGACAATCATTTTGAATGTACTCTTTTTTTTTTTTTTTGAGATGGAGTCTTATTCTATTGCCAAGGCTAGAGTGCAGTGATGCCATGTTGGCTCACTGCAACCTCTACCTCCTGGGTTCAAGCGATTTCCTGCCTCAGCCTCCTCAGTAGCTGAGACTACAGGTACATGCCACCAAACCTGGCTAATTTTTGTATTTTTAGTAGAGACGGGAATTCACCATGTTGGCCAGGCTGGTCTCGAACTCCTGACCTCAGGTAATCCCAACGCCTCGGCCTCCCAACGCATCGTGCCTGGCCTGAATGCCCTCTTACGGATAGATTATAGTAGTACTAGATTGATGACCTGGCCAGTTAGGTTCTTATAGTGTTCAATTAGTAAAGCATTTTAATTGCTTAGACTTGGCACATAAACAGCAAAGAGAAAATTGGAGGGTATCAATCTACATCTGAATTTTTAAATCATTTTTTTCAATTCCATTTTGTAATATTTTCAGGAGATCTCTGTTAGATATTTTCTGCCTACGTTATACATATTAAAGCAAATTAATAGTTTTATTCCACATTCTTACATTATATCCAGCTTCCCCATAACAATGACTGCTGTCATCTAAGTTATTTCACAAAGACAACAGACTATTCTTGACTGGCAGGTTTATGTTTTGCTAGGTTTTTTGTTTTTACTTTTGTTTTTGTCAAATCCTGATTTATTTTAAAACTTTAAATTTGTCATAAAATCATAAAAATCTCCAGAGTTTTTGTTTGTTCATTTATCATTGAGTTTTTAAATCTATCCAGCTATTGCTTGGTCAGATCTCATCAGTACTATGCAGTGCTCATTAGTACTCAGTACTGCACCTGAACCCTGTCTCAGGTATTAATTTCTCTCTTAGGCATTAATGCTCAAGTCCAGAAGTTGAGTAACTTTTTCTATTTAGAGTTACACAGTAAATTTTGCCAGCTTTGTGGGTCATATGGCCCCCTATGGCAATTATTTAACTTTGCCAGCATAGAATTAAAACATACATAGACAATGTGTAAACAAATGAATGTGTCTGTGTTCCAATAAAACTTTATTTATGGACACTGAAATTTGGTATCATATTTTTTCACGTGTCAACAAATATCATTCTTTCGTTCTCTTAAAACTGTTTATGTTAGTCTTCTAGGGCTGCTGTGACAAATTATCACAAACGTGGTGGCTTTAGGCAACAGAAATTTATTCTCTCTCAGTTCAGAGGCTAGAAACCTGAAAGCGAGGTGTTGGCAGAGCTGTGCTCCCTCTGAAGTTTCTAGGGAAGAATCCTTTCCTTGCCTCTTTGAGCTTCTGGTAGATCATGGGAATCCTTGGTGTTCTTTAGTTTATAGTTGCATCATTCTAATCTTTGCCTCTGTCATCACATGGTCTTCTTCTCTCTATGTCTGTGTGGTTTTGTATTCAGATTCCCTCTTCTTTCTCTTATAAAGACATCTGTCATTGGATTTGGTGCTTCCTCTAATACAGTATGACTTTACATTAGCTTGGTTACATCTGCAAAGACCCTATTTCCAAATAAGGTCACATTCACATGAACCAGCATACAATTTATCATTTGTGGGGACAATATTCAACCCATGACACTATTAAAAATATAAAAATAATTGTTATTTTGTGGGCCATACAAAACAGGTGGTGGGGTGGATTTAGCCATGTGCTGTATTTGCGGATTCCTGCTCTAGGCAGAGTTGCCTTTTTATTTATTCTCTCAATAAATGCCTTATTCTTACTGGGAAACAAGGTGAGAATGAACATTTATTGAGCCTCTGCTATCTTCCAGACATTTTGGGGTTTACTGACATCTTTTCTCTTGTTTATTCTTCAAACAATCCTATAAAGCACTTCTTATTAGTAGCTCATGAAACAAGCTGAGAACATTATTAAATTTACTTGCTCAAGCTTACATAATATAGCTAAGAAGTAGCGACTCTAGGATTTGAATCTGCACCTAAAACTAAGTGATGATAATGTTTTTCTCTTTCTACTCTATCACTGTAGTTTCTCTGTGTGTAGTGACTTAACGTTGCTCCTTGGAATAGGTCTGTAATTCTCAATCTCTTGTTTTAGCTCTTCAGTAGGGTGATTTCACATGTACAGTGTTTCATGTCTAATTTAGTTGCTTTGGCTTTATAAACAGAAATCAATTTGGTTAGCTTAAGATAAAAAAAGGAATTAAGGGGAAGAACACTGATGGCTCCGAGAGTTGAAAGAAGTTCTAAAGAGTCGAGTCTCAGGAAAAAATGGAACTAGGGCACCTACGGGAACTTAGCAGTAGGACCTGTTATATGACATTGCCATTAAAGTGACTCAGCTCTAACATTCCCTTCCTTCCGCCTTGCCTTTAACCTCAAATTTTAATCCTTTAGAGGGAGAATCTGTTTGGCCTATTTAGGTATAATCTTATGCTGGATCAAACTACCTTAGCAGGTGGGAGGCCGCCGGGGAAGGGGGCATGGCTCAAATGTGACCCGTGTAGCATTCTTCCTGAATTAAAGGACAACTCAATTTTTTTTGCTTTTTTTTCAATGACATTTTTTGACTCAAGTGACATTCATGAGGCTTCTCTGTGGCATAGAGGGTCACGTGGAATAATCTTCATTTATCGATGTGTAATTTATTCTCCTCCCTGATATGTACCGATGACAGTGATTAATCTGAATTTAGAAATCTTTCCTCTACGGCAGGTTATATTCTCTTCTGTTCTTCCATAGCTGTTAGTTCATTATTCTATAGTGGTAATTTTCCTTCCTTTCTCCTCCTTCCCTTCATTTATCCCTTCCTCCCTCCTTTTCCCCCTTTATGCCTTCCTCCTCACCCACTTCTGTTCTTTATATATTTACACTGATAAGCTATTCCAGAGCTGAGATTTTATTTAGTCATATTTATCTGTGCTGGTCTTGTGTCAGACATTCTCAAATCCATTCTGTGCCATCTGTCAACCCAGGGTGATTTCTGTTTATAAAGCCAAAGCAACTGAATTAGATATGAAACACTGTACATGTGTATTGTGTTTGAGGCCAGGGCACAAATAGCCAATGCGCTGTCTTTGTAGACCTTACATAACAGAGGGAAAGTGGGACAATAATCCAATAAGTGAATAATTTAAAATTGTAAATGTTAGTGGTGGAAGTGCTAGGTAGAAAATAAGCAGGGTAAGAGTAGTTGTGGGGGAGTGGAGGTGCTTTTGGTCTGGAAGGGCCTCTCTGGAGAGATGACATTGAGTACACTCTGAATGATGTAAAGGAGCTGTTAATAGATCATGAGAAAATCTTATGCAAGAGTGTAATGAATAATAAGTAAACAGGTCCCAAGATGGGAACAAGTTTGATTCATTTGATTTATGGCTAAAGAGTCTGTTATGTCTGGACAGAATGGTATGAAATGAGGTTGGAAGGACAGACAAAAAACAGATTGTATTTAGGATATTGTAGGCAGTGGTAAAGAGTTCAGACTTTAAGTGTAATAGAAAACCATTGGAGACTTTTAAAAAGCAAAAAGTGATATGATAGGATTTGCATTTTTAAAACTGTTACTCCAGCTGATTTGGGAAGAAGTAATTGTAAAGGGGATGGACAGCTGTTTTAGAAGATGGGGGTCAGTTCTCAGACTAGTGCAGCAAATTATAAGCACTCTAGAAAATTTACATATAAATATTTTACAAACAAAATTCATTTAAACAATCTTTACAGATAATTTACTTAAATGAAGATAAATTCTGTTTAACTCCTGAAATTTTTACTAATTTTACTGTTTTAACAAAGCAAATTTTGTACTCAGTACCCGGAACATACACCTTTTATTTCCCTGCCATTGTCACTCACCTTTTCTTGTTTGTTTTCAACAGTGATATCAAGGAACAGTGTTGTATTGTATTGGGATATGCTTTATGGCCAGGCTGGTCTTGAATTCCTGACCTCAAGTGGTCCACCCGCCTGGGACTCCCAAAGTGTTGGGATTATGGGCATGAGCCACTGTGACCAGCCTAGAGTCCCTGTGTTTTAATTCATAAAATCAACGTAAATCTTTATTGATCATTTTGAAAAATAATTATAATAATCTTTATCAGTAGGCTTTTAAAACTTAATTTTTGTGGCTATCTCTTCAGAAGTTCATACTATTATGCCTGTGTGCATAAATGTGTATTTATATGTATAAAATAGGGTCAGAAACATTTATATTAAAATGTCTTCACTTTTATCAAATATTTTACAATATTTCATTAAACATTTATTAATAATCATCCTTTCAATAAAAAAGTTTAAAAATGACTATAATTAAAACAATTGCATTAACTTTCTAGCAAAATATTTAGTATACTGTGTTCTTTTTTTCGGAAGGAAATTTCTCACTAAAAATGTATACCTTTAAAAGTGCTAAGGATTTTGTTTTGCTTTGTTTTTTAAAATATGTATACTATATATACACACTTGCAGGAGAAAAGGATTCATTGTATGGTTAGAATGTGATGGTTTTAAAAAAATATGTTTTTCATTTTTCATGTTAAAAATTGTTAATAAAGTCCCCATGAAGTATAGCAAATGCTATAGAAATACTAGAAGGAAGCATTACCTTTAATGAAGGCTGATTTTAATTACTAAGTAGGTGTATGTACGGTATGTGTTTATAAAATTTATGTTTAGATTCTGAATTCTTATTAATTTATGATGGAATTAAAAGTCAAAAGCAAAGGTAAACTAGTATAGGAAATAGTGAGAAATTGTGGAATTAGGGGGAATGATTAAGAATTGGAATCTGTTACATCCTTTTCAAGAATACATATAGTACACATATAAGTGTAGATAAAAAAGTCTGAGCTCATTTACGATATATTTATTAACAGCCCTAGCCTGGTAAAAAAACAACATTGATTTGAACAGTTTTGGATATTTTCCAGCTCCTGTTTACTTTCTTAAAACCATAAAAAAGTAATTTGGTTCCTTTTGACTTAAATAAGACAAAGAATTCAATACCGAGGCCCTGTTTATAGGTTGTTAAACATTTCACTTTGGTGTCTGAGGATAATGTTCAGCATTGTGTTCAATTAGTGTGAACTAATCTAAGCTGAAGTGTCAGATTCCTAAACGTCTTACTTCAATTAATACAAAATACTAAGGACTCCATTCAGTCCAAATTATTGCTCCATGGGTGCCAGCCACACAGTCTCCATAGCAGGCCTTTCTGTGGACTAATCAAGATTCATGACCTCCAGGTTTTGTGGCACTGGCGTTTTAGTATCTGGAACGTCACTTTTTCTTTTTGTGAGCTTCTCTGTTTTGATCCCAAGTTCTTTCTCCCATTCTAAGTTATGTATGGAATTGAATTTGTATGATACTCTGATGTAGTTAGAAGTGAGTATAATTTGGTACAGTATACTGGAAATCTATTAAATGATATAAATTCAAACAAAACTATATGCCAATTTAGGATGTTGGTCTTCAGTAGACTAAGTTTTTATAAGAGGTCAGTTAAAGACAACAGCAAGTTTATTTCTTCCTACCTACCAGCGTTAGGGCTACGTGTTGATTAAGTGGTGAAGTAGGCACATTTTTTGTTTGTTACTTTGGCACCTTTTTCAGCATGTCATTCCTAGTTTTGTTATTTTTTTCAGTTGCTTATCTTTTTAAGTTTCTTGTGTCCATTGATATTTATAACTTAATGTAAATATTGTTATTGAATGAAAAGAATTGCTGAATGTCCAGCAGAATACAATAATGTACATGTGGCTTCAGGCACTGTGAGAAGAAATATCTGCTTTGGAGGTGGGAGGAACTTTGAACATCTCTTAAATTCAAATAGGCAAATAAGTGCTCTATCTTATCATGCTTGATCTAGAATCTTACTTTGGCTTTTTGTGTTCAACTCTAGTTATTCTCTGAAGTGTTTACACAGATAATAGAGACATTGCTGTAGATAATAGTGGTATGGTCTAGTAAAGCTCCTGGTTTCTAACCTTAATTTTCTGGTAAGGACATTAGGGCTGGAAAACAAAACTACAGCCCTTCTATACTTTGCTGACGCCCTTTTTCCTAGTCTTAACTGTGCCTGTATATGCATGTATGTTAGCATGTATGATTGTATGCATGTGCATATACGTGTTTACATATTTGCTTCAAATCTCTCATTGTTTTGTAGTCCTCTGACTCCAGATCTTTATTCCAGCTGTTTCAACCTTCTGCGTGTTCTTTTTTTCTTGCAGGTTTCTGATACTTGTAATAAGAGAATCTCTAAAAGACTGTTGTTTTTCTTCCTACTAAGAGAAGTTTCAGGAAATGCTTTTGGTTACTGAGTTACTACTATATGTATGGTACCATTAAGCAAGTAGACAATAAATACTTGTTGAACAAATAATTGTGCTTTGAAGTATCTTTAGATAACTTCAGGATACTTGATGAACTGTTTTGTTAACTCTAAGAAAAATACTAGTAGGAAATGAACTCTTGTCTATTGCTGGTAGGAGTGCCAACTTGCAACCACTTTGGAAAATGGTTTGTTACTTTTAAATGAAACTGAACATGTACGTGTCAATCCATTCTTCAATCCATTCTTTAAGTATATTCTAGAGAAATTTCTAACTATATGTAGAAAATAGGAGAAACCAGCAAGAATATTTAGAGCAGCATGTTCATAATTATGAAAACTCAATTCAACTCAAGGGTCCATTAGTAGTTGAATGAATAAGTAAATTCTATATTTATGCAATGGAATACAATATAGCATATAAGCTTAAGTTGATTCTAAGAAACTCCAATGAATTATTTCTTCCAAATGCCCTTGCTGTTCCCTATTTGGAGAGTAAACAGGTTTAAGTATTTTTTCTTTCTTTTTTTTTTTTTTTTTAACCTAGAGTTATAGCTTAACTGTAAATATCTGGAGCTTTTGTGTCTTCTAACTATTTGATTTTAAAATTTAGCACCTCTACTTTCCTTGTAAAAAAAACTTAGTAGTAGTATGGTATGTAGTTGAAAGGAGCAGCAAGGTTGGTATTAGCAGAGTTTGCTTTTTGCTATACATTTTTCTTATTCCTTAATTATTATTATTATTTTTTTTGAGACAGAGTCTTGTCCTGTCGCCCAGGCTGTAATACAGTGGCACGATCTCAGCTTATTGCAACCTCTGCCTCCCAGGTTCAAGCAGTTCTTCTGTCTCAGCCTCACTAATAGCTGGGAATACTAGCACACCACCATGACTGGCTAATTTTTGTATTTTTAGTAGAGATGTGGTTTCACCATATTGGCCAGGCTGGTCTCGAACTCTTGACCTCAGGTGATCCGTCTGCCTAGGCCTCCCAAAGTGCAGGGATTACAGGTGTGAGCCACCATGCTTGGCCAATTTTAATTTTTTTTTTTTTTTGAGATGGAATCTTGCTCTGTCGCCCAGGCTGGAGTGCAGTGGGGCCATCTGGGCTCACTGCAACCTCTGCTCCCCAGGTTCAAGCAATTCTCGTGCCTCAGTTTCCTGAATAGCTGGGTTTATAGGCATGTGCCCCCACACCTGGCTAATTGTTTTATTTTTAGTAGAGACAGGGTTTCGCCATGTTAGCCATGCTGGGGCTCAAACTCCTGACCTAAGGTGATCTGCCCTCTTTAGCTTCCCAAAGTGCTGGGATTATAGGTGTGACTATTGCACCCGGCCATTATTTCTTAATGTTTTTATCATAAATACTATACAACTGCTTACATTCTGTCTTTGGAAAAAATGAACCCTAAATTAATAGAATGTAAGTATTCAGGAAATGATTTAATAATTCTCCAGACATCTAGAACAAAGAATATAGGAATGCAGAGTGTATACTCCAAGATAATGATTTTATTTTAATAAATTGAGGCAAGTTCTTCAGTGGGCTTCTAGATTTCTTTGGATACAAGTAGCAGGATACGTAACTACAAGTGACTTGCAGTATAAATACATTTTTTTTTTAAAGTAAATTATAAGGAGTCTTGGGGGTACCAGTTCCAGCATTTTTTTTTTTAAGTAAATTACAAGGAGTCTTGAGAGTACCAGTTCCAGGATTCAGTGATATCAAGGGCCCAGGCTCTTTCCATCCCCTTCTCTGCTGATCTTGTTTCATTTGCTTTTTGCTTTCATGCTTATCAATAAATTCTATGATAAGGATGATAGTAATGATAGTGAAGGACATAAAATTTCATCTTTCTGTTGTTTTCCTAAGAGGACCTGGATGAACAAACTGGAAGTTAGGACATACCTCTTTGAAAGTAATGTTCTCCTGAGATCATGTTAGAAATCATATGACTAATTCCTGATGTGGAAAAATGGTCTTTCATATTGACAGTTCCTCCTTGTGTCCTGCCATCCCCTCTTCTTTCCCTACTGTCCTTTTCATGGATTATAGAGATTAGACTGTGTATCTGGGTATCACCATCATTATCAATGTCTCTTGGGAGTATAGTATAGGATGAGTAGCTGTTAAACCTTTTATAATTTTAATTTCTTTTTATGTTTTATTTAATTGTGGAGACTGGGTCTCGATAGTTGCCCAGGCTGGTCTTGAGCTCCTGGCCTCAAGCTCTCCTCCTACCTTGGCCTCCCAAAGTGCTGGGTTTACAGGAGTGAGACATTGTACCTGGCTCATTAGATGTTTTAAAATGAGTTAAATTCCAATTATTAGAGTGACCTAATTTCACCAATTTTTTATATGGATTAAATAAATTGGGTTGTATAAAAGGTGCTAATTCTAATTTTTATGTTTAGTTACAGTTTTCTTTTCTTTTTTTTTTAGCCTTGGGATGTGACCTTCTGGTTTCTTCTTTATTTTTAGATTGTACATATATCCTTTTACAAATTAGGTTTTATTTATTTATGTATACCTTTCCTATTGTGCTGATAGGCTTTATTTTTTTAAACCAGTTTTTGCTTTGTAGAAACCTTGAGTGGAAAGTACAGAGGGTTCCCATATTACTCTCTTTCTCCTATTTTTAAAATCTTGCATGAATGCATTACATTTGATGCAGTTAATGAACTAATATTGATGCCTTATTATTAATTGAAGTTTATAGTTTACATTAGGGATAATTCTTTGTGTTGTATAGTTCTATGGGTTTGGACAAATGCATAATGTCACATATCCACCATTACGGTATCATGCAGAATAGTTTCACTGCCCTGAAAATCCCCCGTGCTCCACCTATTCATCCGTTGCAGCCACTTTTTACTGTCTCTATAGTTTTGCATTTTTCAGAATGGGAGGATTGTTTTTTGGTGTGTATCCCTCACTAGAGTGTGGTCTGCTGGGGATAGGGAATGTGTTATGTATACTATTATATCTGCAATGCTGTATGCCTGGCCCACAGTTAACATTCAACTGCTCAGTGATGAATAAATTAATAATTATTTGCCTAATAATTATATTATGAAAATAATTTAATCTTCATGAGAGGACATACTGCATAGTGATTATTATAAACTCACTTGGGCTTTGTACATAGAGTACCTGATTTGTGATCCTGAGTTTGCCACATACAGTGTGTCCCTGGGAAAGTGACTTCTCTATGCCTACATTTCCTTACCTATAAAACAAAGTTAAAATAGAACATACCTCACAGGGCAGGGGTCCCCAGCAGTACTGGTCCGTGGCCTGTTAGGAACTGGGCCACACAGCAGGAGGTGCATGGCAGGCGAATGAGAGAAGCTTCGTCTGTATTTACAACCTCTCCCCATCGCTTGCATTGCCGTCTGAGCTCTGCTTCCTGTCAGATCAGTGACAGCAACAGCGACAGCGTTAGATTCTCATAGGAGCAAACCCTTTTATGAATTGTGCATGTGAAGGATCTGGTTGCTTACTCCTTATGAGAATCTAATGACTGATGATCTGGCACTGTCTCCCGTCACCTCCAGATGGGACTATCTAGTTACAGGAAAAAAGACTCAAAGCTCCCACTAATTCTACATTGTGGTGAGTGTATAATTATTTCATCATGTATTGCAATGTAATAAGAAGACAAATAAAGTGAACAATAAATGTAATGTGCCTTAATCATCTTAAAACTATCTGCACCCACCCCTGCCGCCCCCGGCTGATTCATGGAAAAATTATCTTCCACGAAACCAGTCGCTGGTGCCTGCTGTCATAGCGTATGGTGAACATTACTTGAGATAGCACATACAGTACATAAAACAATGATTGGCACTTAGAAAGGTTAATTAATGTTTTTAAAAATTATTATTGTTATTAAAATTTTGAATAGGCTTATATAGGCTAGCCCGGCTTATATGCAAGAATTAATGGAAAGTCCTTATGATTTAAGAGTTAATTAGTAATATATATATAAGTGACTTTACTATTATCACTATTATTTATAATGTACATGATATTGGATTCATTGTAGTATAATACTAACAAAATTAAACTTTGATTTTGAGGTAGTCTTGACCCTTTTAATATTCTTAATGAAGGATAATCAGAGATAAACTTCTCAATATATGACATTTTGTCTGTTTAGATCTTTGTTATGCTAACTACAATTATTAGTATTTAACAACTCTATTGAAGTTTATTTAATATTTAATAAAATAGGCTTGCAGTAGTCCCTGTCTATCCAGAAGGGATACATTCCAACACGCCTGGTGGATGCTGGAATCTGCAGGTTGTACCAAACCCTATACATACATACCGATGATATGTTTTTTTCTCTATACATACATACCTATGATAAAGTTTATCTTGCAAATTTTTCACGATAAGGGATTAGTTACAATAATAAAACAGAACCGTTATAACCGTATGCCAGCACCACTATTTGTGCACTTTGGGGCCATTATTAAGTAACATAAGAGTTACTCAAATACATGCATCATGATACGAGGACAGTCGATGTGATAACTGAGAGGGCTAATTGCTAACTGGTGCATAGCATCCATAGTATGGATACCTGGACAGGGATAATTCACATCCTGAGGTGAGAGGGGGCAGGACAGCTTGAGATGTTATCATACTACTTATAATGACAAGCAATTTAAAACTGATGAATTGTTTATTTCTGGAATATTCCATTGAATATTTTTGGACTGCAGTTGATCATGGATAACTGAAACTGCAGACAGTGAGAATGAGGAAAAGGCTGGACTACTGTATTTAAAAATACAATTCAATACGTTTTGACATGTTTATTTACCCACGAAACCATCACCACATATAAGACAATGGACCTAAAACATCATCCCCAAAATTTCTTCATGTTCCTTGGTAAGTCCTCCCCACCACTCACATACCTCATGGATGCCTTCTATTACTGTAGATTTGTTTATATTTTCTAGATTTTTGTATAAACGGAATCATAGACCATGTCAACTTTTTCTAAAGCTACTTACTCTTGATCCCTCTTTACAAAACCACTTTATTGAAGTATAATGATGTATAAAAACTATACATATGTAAAGTATATTGCTACGTTTTGACATATGTATATATCCATGAAACTGTTACCACACTCAAGGTAGTGAACATACCCATTACTCTACAAGTTTACTTCCCTTGGTAATCTCTCCTTTCAGCTTCTCCCTCCCACCTTCCCAAACAACCACTGATCTGCTGTCACCACAGATTAGTTTGCATTTTCTAGAGTTTTATATAAATGGAATCATGCAGTACATACTGTCTTTTTTATCTGGCCTCTTTCAGCATAATTATTTTGAGATTCATATATTTTATTTTATGTAACAATGGTTCATTCCTTTTTATTGCTGATTAGCATTCTGTTATTTGGTTCTGTCATGATTCCTTTTTCTATTTGTTATTTGGGTTGTTTCTAGGATTTGGTGATTATGAGTAAAGCTGCTACAGAATTCACATACAAGTCTTTGTATGGGCATATGCTTTCATTTTTTTTTTCCAGGAGTGTGGTAATTATATTAGTTTTCTAGGGCTGCCATAACAAGTAACACAGACTGTGTGGCTTAAACGGCAGAGGTTTATTTTCTAACAGTTGTAGAACTAGAAGTCTGGGATCAAGGTGTTGGCAAGGTTGCTTTTTTCTGAGGCCTCTTTTCTTAGCTTATAGATGGCTGTTTTCTCCCTGTGTCTTCATATGGCTTTTTCTGTGTGTATGCCCATGTCTAAATATTTTCTTCCTGTAAGGACGCCAGTCATATTGAATTTGAACCCACCCTAAAGGACCTCATTTTAACTTAATTATCTCCTTAAAGATCATATCTCCAAATACAGTTACATTCTGAGATATTGGGGGTTAGGACTGTAGCATATATATATTTTGGTGGGTGGGGGGTACACAATAAAGCTCATAGTGGAGGTTATATGGAAAGCACATGACTAGTATTTTAAAATTTTGTTTAGTTTTGTTTTTAGAGACAGGGTCTTGCTCTGTCATCCAGGCTGGAGTGCAATAGCATGATCACATCTCACTGCAACTGTAAACTCCTGGGCTCAGATGATCCTTTCACCTCAGCTTCTGGAGTAGCTGGGACTGTAGGCATGTGCCGCCGTGCCTGGCTTATTTATTTATTTTTGTAGAGATGGGGGTCTCACAATGTTGCCCAGTCTGAGTTTGAACTCCTGGGCTCAAGTGACCCTCCCACTTTGGCCTTTTGAGTAACTGGGACTACAGGCATGTGCAACTGCACCAGCTGTATGGCTTTAATATTTAAGAAGTGGCTAGGCTGTTTTCCAAAGTGATCATACCATTTTACATTCATGCTGGCACTGTGTGAGAGTTCTAGTTGCCCTACATCTATGCTAACACTTGGAATGGCCAGTCTTTTACAATTTAGCCATTACTAATAGGTATACAATCGTGGCTTTAATTTGAATTTCCCTGATGACTAATGATGATGAATAAAAAGTTAAATTTTTATGTGATTATTAAGTATCATAGGTTGTTTTCAGTGAACTGTCTTTTCAAAACTATTGCATATTTTAAAATTGGATTGTTTTTCTTATTATGGGGCTTTGAGAGCTCTTTATATATTCTGGATACATGTCCTTGATTGGATCTATATTTTGTAAAATTTTTTTTCCATACTGTGGCTTCTTTTTTTGTTCTCTAAACAATGTCTTTTAAAGAGTAGAAGTTTAAAATTTGGATTTAATCTAATTTGTGAATTTTTTTCTTTATTGATTCACTTTTGATGTGTATTTAAGAAAATTTTGCCTTATCTAAGCTCATAAGAGTTTCTGCTATGTTTTCTTACTTCATAGTTCTAGATTTTACATTTAACTCTGTGATACAGTTTGCCCTAACTTTTGTATTTGGTGTAAAGTATCGATCACAGTTCATTTAATGTCATTATTTTTGCATATAGTTAAACAAATGTTCTAGCACCATTTGTTGAAGAGTTCATCTTTTTTTTCAGAATTTCATTTGCACTATTGTTGAAAAATCAATTTTACACTTATATGTAGGTCTCTTTCTGGACTCTCATTTCTTTCAGTGATCTGTTAGTCTTTGTTTAAACCCAAAGCATACTGTCTTGATAACTGTAGGTATGTGATAACTTTAGCAGTCATGTAGTATTAGTCTTCCAATTATATTCTCTTTAAGTGTTGTTTTTGACTGTTGTAGGTCCTTTGCATTTCCATGTAAATTTTAGAACAGCTCTTCAATTTTTGTATAAAAAGCCTTTGAAATATCTATTAGAATTATATTTAATCTCTAGATCAATTTTGGCAGAATTAATATCTTGACAATATTGAGTATTTTGACTAATGAAAATTGAATAGTTCTGTATTTATTTATGTTTTCTTTAATTTTTCTCAACAGTGTTTTTACTTTTCAGTGTACAGGTCTTGCATATTTTTGTTAAACTTAACCGCAAGTATTTAATATTCTTTAATGCTGTTGTCAATAGTGTTGTTTTATTAGCTTGAATTTTCAGTTATTCATTGCTATTGATTTTGTATATTGATCTTATATCCTGCAACTCTGTTAAAGTCAATTTTTAGTTCTAGTAGCTTCTTTTTGGTATGTTTCATAGTATCCTATACATAGATGAGCATGTCATCTAAGAAAAAGAGAAAATTTTACTTCTTTTTAAATCTGTATGCCTTATGAGAGTTAAAAAAATTTTGGAATGGAAGTTTATGTCAGATGCTTTTTCTGTATCTGTAGAGATGATCATGTGCTTTTTCTTTTTTAGCTTAATATAGTGATTTACATTGCTTGATGTTTGGCCTTGTATCCTAGAATAAATCCCATTTGGTGTATTATTATTCTTATATATTGTTGGATTCAGTGTGCTCAAATTTTCTTAAGAACATTTATAACTATGTCCATGGGGGATATTGGTCTGTAGTTTTCTTGTTAATGTCTGCATGTAGTTTTGCTGTCTAGGCAACACTGCCCTCATAAGAATGAGTTAAGAGTTAAGTAGAATTTCTTTCTTTTCAAATTCCTAGGTGAGGTTTGAGAATTGGAATTATTTCTTCCTTCAATGTTTGGTAGAATCTATGAGTGAAGCAATCTGATCTTTTTTTCTTTGGCAAGATATTTTACTACTATTTCAACTTTTTTTTACTTTTTTAAAGACAGTAATGCTATTTAGGCTATATATTTCTTCTTGTGAGAGCTGTGGTAGTTTGTGTCTTCCAAGCAATTTGTCGTTTTCCATTTCATTTAAGTTGTCAATTAATAGAAACAAAATTGTACGTAATATTCCTCATTATCCTTTTAATTTCTGAAGAGTTTGTAGTTTATGTCACCTCATTCCTGATAATGGTAATCTGTGCCTTCTTTCTTCTTTTCTGGATTATAGTCTATTTTAGCAAATGCCTTGTGTGGCTCTGAAAAGGGTATTCTGCATTTGTTTAGTGCAATGCTGTATAAACATCAATTAGATCAAGTTGATTGATAGTATTTTTTTACCAGGCTAACATCTTTACTGATTTTCTCTCTACTTTTTCTATTAATTATTAGAGAAGGGTGTTGAAATCTCTGACTATAGTTATGGATTTGTGATATTTGATTGTGAAGTTGTGTCAGTTTTTGATTCATGCATTTTAAAGCTCTGTTTTTAGATGCATAAACATTTAAGGTTGTTATGTCCTGTTGATAATTTGTCCCTTTTATTGTTATGTAACAACCTTTTTCATCTCTGGCATTATATGCCTATATCTAAAAAAAAAAAATCACTGACATAAGGAATGGGAATACTATTATTGACTTAATTAAGTGAATGTCTTTGTAAAAGAAGATGAATTATCAAAATGAAATCAGCTTTTTTGTGAGAACAGAAGAAGGAACTGGAGGAAGGAAGAGGAATGTTGTATAATCATCCAACAATTATTTATCACATATGCTAAGTTTGCCTACTTAAAAAAATTTATGATAATTAAATGAAAGGTGAAATTTAGATAAAATTTTTTATTCCTTACTCTCAAATATGAAGTTAAACAGACTCTCAATTATTATAATATTTGGTATTATCCCCATTTAATGGTTGAGAAAGCTCAGCTCTGATAGGAAGAGAGACTCTATTTTGTTTTGAAACATAGTTGAAGTATAACTCTAAATCTCAGCTTTTTTTTTTATTATTATCTTTTGTTTGCTTTGACTTAAGTGTAAGAAGATGACATTGTGGAGAAAAAAACCTCATGCTTTTCTTTTGTTAAGTTTTATTATGTTAAAAGAAGCAAAGCAGGACATAACATAGTATGTTGTTACGTCATGTCACATTGGGTAAAACATGACAGAACATATATTTACAAAAGTACACTCTTCTTTAGAGCCAGATCATTGCTCTCAATTTGGAAAGAAACCATCTGCTTATCATTTAAATCCCTGAATTACTTACCAGCCCACATCTCTAAACAGAAGTAACACACTGTTACTTCTTAAAACCGCTGTTAAGGTCCATTGTCTCCATGTGTAATGCATATTTCCTGTGTACTGAATGAAAACAGATTAGACATTTATGATATTTAAAAAGACCAAGTTGATTTCTTTTTTTTTTTTTTTTCTTTTAGGCCGAGTCTCACTCTGTCACCCAGGCTGGAGTGCAGTGGCATGATCTCAGCCTACTGCAACCTCCGCCTTCCGGGTTCAAGTGATTCTTCTGCCTCAGCCTTCCAAGTAGCTGGGATTACAGGTGCCTACCACCATGCCCGGCTAATTTTTGTATTTTTAATAGAGATGGGGTTTCACCATGTTGGCCAGGCTGGTCTCAAACTCCTGACCTCAGGTGATCTGCCCGCCTCTACCTCCCAAAGTGCTGGGATTACAGGCGTGAGCCACTGTGCCCAGCTCCAAGCTGATTTCATTAACAGGAAAAGCTAATGAATTATTTTTTCAGCATTTGAAATTGCTTTAATGTAGTTAAGGAAATATTTGTTCATACTTTGCTAAACCACATACCCCAATATAATCAGTAAATAAGCACTTACTTGACATAGTCCAAACAATGACTTACTCATTAGCTCTTATATCTTGCATTTATTCAATATTTATTATTTATCAGGTGTAAGTGGCAGAGGTATATTGGTGAAATAGAATCTATATTCTAGTGAGAATTGTAAATGAATACGTAGTTACCATATAGTATGATAAATTGTGGCAGAAGAAGGATTCAGGTTGGACTCTTAACTTTTTGCTTGGACAAATGGTGGGTGGGAACACAGGTACAAGAACACTCATCTGCAAGTAAAGGTGAGATTGGCAATGCTTATTTGCCAACTTGCTGGTTTTTATATAGAGTACATATTTTTCTTCATTATCAAGTTAAGTGTATACTAGAGCAGTGGTTCTTAATTGGTGACATGTGTAGAATTCTGCGTGGAATGCAGGGTTTTCATAACTTACTTATCTTGGATCCCCAGCATACCTACGAGTATGACATGCAGGCTCTGTTTTGTCTTTCCTGGATTATTCATCTCTAGCATTTATTACTGGCTTTAGTATTTCTGTTGCTTTGGGCAGCTTTGACCTCTGCTCACAGTTTATATGAATTTAAGATAAAATCTATCTCTAAAGAGTATGAATCTCTGTCTAAAGCATATGTGTCCTTCCTAAAAAAATTTTCATTAATGTAGTACCCAGGTTTTTCCCAATGATAAGTGGGAATTGAATTACCACTGAATTGAGAACTACTTTTGGGTGGGACTGGGGAGGAGGGACAGGTAGTGTTTTGAGAAAACAGCCTTATTTGTATTTAATGAACATCATGTATTTTAAGTTTACAGTTTGATGAGTTTTGGCAAATGTTTATAGTCATGTGACTATAAGCACAATCAAGATGTAGAATATTTTCTCTTCTTTAAAAAGTCCCTCTTTCCCCTTTGTAGTTTCTCTCCCCACGTCCTAGATCCCAAGCAGTCACTTGGTGGTGTACCACCAAGTCATCAATACCACCAGTCACTAAAATTTTGGCTTTTCTACAGTTCATATAAATGGATATATGTTTTCATTTATCTTGGGTAGATACCTAGGGATAGAATTGCTGGGCCTTATGGTTAGTGTATGTTTAATAAGAAATAAGTTTATAAGAAACTGACAAATTGTTTTCGAAATTGACTGTACCATTTTGCCTTCCCACCAGCAATATATGAGAGTTCCAGTATCTCCATATTCTCACTATCACTTAGTATTGTCATTCTTATTACTTGTCGCCATTCTAGTGCATGTGGAGTGGTATCTCATTTTGGTTTTAATTTGCATTTTCCTAAAGACTAATGATATTGAACATCTTTTTGTTGACTTTGGCTATTCATAAATACTGGTATGTGTATACATATGTACATATATTCATGTATATGTATGTATATGAATATATGTAGATTTTTTTGTTCAAGTATCTGTTGAAATATTTTGGTCATTTCAACTTTTTGGGTTGTGTAGCTTATTTTTGACTAGTAAGAGTTATTTATATATTTTGAATTTAAGTGCTTTGCCACATATATATTTGCAGATATTTTTTCAGAGTTTGTGGGTTGCTTGCTCTTTCTCTCTCTCTCTCTCTCTCTTTTTTTTTTTTTTTTGAGATGGAGCCTCACTCTGTCACCCAGACTGGAGTGTAGTGGCGTGATCTTGGCTCATTGAAACCTCCACCTCCCGGGTTCAAGCAATTCTCCCACCTCAGCCTTCCGAGTAGCTGGAACTACAGTTGTGCATGCCACCATGCCTGACTAATTTTTTGTATTTTTAGTAGAGATGGGGTTTCATCCTGTTAGCCAGGATGGTCTTGATCTCCTGTCCTTGTGATCCACCTGCCTTGGCCTCCCAAAGTGCTGAGATTACAGATGTAAGCCACCACGCCCAGCTGCTTTTTCTTTTTTTAAATTAAGTAATGGGCTATCATGGGCAAACCATTTGACTGCAAAGAGCAAAAGGCTTTTAATTTTGATTAGGTACATTTTATCAATGAATTAGTTGTCTAGTGTTGTGTCACAAACCACTAAAAAATGTAGTGGCTAAAAATAACAGCGGTATTATTTTTGCAGGAATCTGTAGTCAAATAGTTTGACCATGACAGCCCATTACAGCTTCACTTGACTTTGGCTGATGTAGTTTGAAAGCTAAGGTCTGGAATCATCTGAAGACTCACTGACATGACTAGCACTTGAGCTTGGGATATTCAAATAGCTGTGTTTTAAAACAGTGGGGACACCTCTCTATATCTGTGTAGTTTCTCTTGGCATGGTGGCTTTAAGGTAATTGGAGGTACCATGGTGACTCAGGGCTCCAGAGGCATGATGTCTAAAGACAGTGAGAACACCAGGCAGAAGTCATTTTGCCTGTTATGACTTAATCAGCATCACTTTTCTGCCTCCTTCTATTTATGCTATAGTTACAAAGGCAGTTTTAAAGGTCCCTGGTACAAGGAGAGGGAATATGTATGGAGGAGAGTCAATGTCACATTTTAAGATACACATGTGGGATAGGATATATATTTTGGCATGGGCATCTTTGGATGGTATAATCTGCAATGATGAAATTTTTTCTTTAATTTTTTTATCCCCTAATGTAATATGTCTTTGCTCAAATCATGATCATAAATGTTTTTTGCAGTGTTTTTCTTCCAGAAGTTTTAAGTTTTGAGCTCCAACGTTTAAGTCTGTGATTTATTTTGAGTTAGTTTTTGTTATGGAGTGAGGTATGGGTTGAGGTTTATATATTTCCATTTGGAAATTCTGTTGTTTCATCTCTGTTAGTTGAAGAAACTGTTGCTTCTCCATTGAATTATATTGATATCTTTGTAGAAAATCAATTGGACATATAGCGTTGGGTCTATTTTTGAATTCTGATTATATTCCAATACCACACTGTCTTGATTATTTGAATCTTTATAGTCAGTCTTGAAATAAGTCTGCCAACTTTGTTCTTTTTTTTTTTTTTTTAACATTGTTATGACTATCTTGTATCCTTTGCGTTTTTTATATAAATTTTATACTCAGATTGTCATTTTCTGCAAGAATGCCTGTTAGGTTTTGATTGAGATTGCTTTGACTTTATTATCAATTTGAGGAGATTTGATAATATTAAATCTTTCTGTTTATGTACATAGCATATTTCTGCACTTTCTTAGGTTTTTAATTTCTTGCAGCATTATTTTTCAGTTTTTAGTGTTTAGATCTTTTACTTCTTTTGTTAAGCTTTATCCCTAAATGTTTAATATATTTGTATTCTAATGGAATGGAAATGTTTTCTAAAACTTCATTTTTAAATTGTTTTTTGGTAGGATACAGAAAACAATTGTGTATTGAATATGTACATTGTTTTTAATGAGTTGGCTAAACTTATGACTAGATCACTTTCTTAAACATTTCTTAGGATTTTTCTACCTACACAGTCATGTCCTGTGTGCATTTGGAAAGTTTTATTGCTTATTTCCCAATGTTTATTTTTATAATATCTTTTCCGTGGTTTATTTTTATAATATCTTTTCCGTGTTTTATTTCACTGGGTTAGGGCATCCAGAAGAATAGCAAATAGAAGTGGTCAGAGTGGCCATCCTGACTTTATTTCTCACTTTAGGTAGAAAGTTGTTCACTTATAAGTCTGATGATAGTTGTCCCTTGTCAAATTGAAGAAGTTTCATTCCATAGCGGTGTCCACCCTGCAGACAGAAACTCTATTAGTTATTAGAACAGGAAAAGTTTTAAAAATTTAATATTAAAAATGTAAACATTTAAAAGTAAAAAAATTAAAATATAACAAGAAAGGCAAAAACTCACAGTTCTTACATTATACAGCAGCAGTCTTTTATGTTTTAATATAAAGAAAAATTAGCTATTGAAAGATGTCTTAATTACTAAAAGGGGTACAAGAGGAATCTAAGGGATCTAGCAATAGGAGGTAAAAGCTAGGGGAGGTTAACAAATGAAGGAACCAAGGACTCGAGAGAGGGTCCTCCTCCCCAAACCCCCTCAGGCTTTTCTTTAGATCTCTTTAAAGGGAGTTTGTCACTCATGATTTGCTGGTAGAGTAGAAACTTGCTAGAGGGCATGGGCCACAGGTGGTCTGTAGAAGAGTCCAATCTTGCCAGAGCATGGATGAGCTAGAGCAGGTCTGTAGAAAATGCCTGCCATGTTGGTAGTGTTGGTAGAGAGTTGCCTAGGGGTGCAGCTGAAGCTACTGTGGAAATCATCTGCAGGGGGTTCTCAGAAGCAGCAACTAGTTTAGGAGAGCCTGGCTTGACGCTGTGGATGGAGTACTGTGGAAGCAGCCTCATGTAGCTGTGCTGTAAGTGCTGCTGGAAAAGGCTGATTTGTGTGAAAAAGATTATTTTGGTTTTTCCCTATCTCGATTATTATTTCATTTGCATTTTTCAAAAATAGTTATTTTTGGATATAGAATTGTGGGTTGACAATCTGGCATCTACTATTCGTGTCGAGAAGTCTGCCATTAACTGTGTTTTCTCTCCCTAAGTATAAAGTGTCTGCCTTTAAGATTTTTTTCTTTATCTTTGGTTTTCAGAAATTTGAATATGATGTATCCATGTGCAAATTGCTTTGTGTGTTTTTCCTTTTTGGAGTTTTTGTTTGTTTGTTTGTTTGTTTTTTGAGACGGAGGCTTGCTCTGTCGCTCAGCCTGGCGTGCAGTGGTGCGGTCTCGGCTCACTGCAAGCTCCGCCTCCCAGGTTCACGCCATTCTCCTGCCTGAGCCTCCCAAGTAGCTGGGACTACAGGCATCCACCACCACACTGGGCTAATTTTTATATATTTTTAAGTAGAGACGGGATTTCACCGTGTTAGCCAGGATGGTCTTGATCTCCTGACATCATGAACCGCCCTCCTCGGCCTCCCAAAGTGCTGGGATTACAGGCATGAGCCACCGCGCCCCGCCTCGGAGTTCTTTTAGCTTCCAGATTTCCTCCTCCTCCTCCTCCTTCCCCTCTCCCTCCTTCACCCCTTCCTCTCCTGTCCCTCTTGTACTCCTTTATTCCCGTTTACCCTTCCTTTTCCTCTTTCTCCTCCTTTTACTTTTCCTTCTGCTCCTTTTTTCTTACTCCTCCTCCTTTCTTCTTCTTTTCTTCCTCTTTTTTTTTTTTTCTTCAGTATTCAGGAGGTTTTTGACAATTATTTCTTTTCTTTCTTTCTTTTTTTTTTTTTTTCTGCCTCCTTTTCTATCTCCTTTCCTGTTGGAGCCTCAATTACATGCGTTGAACTATTTGATACTTCTTGGTCTCTGAGTCTTTCATTTCTCTTCAGTCTTTTTTTCCTCAGTCGTCTTCAAATTAGAAATGTCTAGTATCTCTTCAAGATCACTGATTGTTTTTCTCTGCCATCTCAACTATTCTGTTGAGCTCACCTAGCAAATTTTTATTTCAGTGATTGTACTTTATTAGCTCAGTTATTTCCATTTAGTTCTTTGTTATAGTTTCCTTTTTCTGTTGAAATTCCTTATTTATCCATCTATTAAATAACATATTGCCAAGAATTTTTTGAACATGTTTTCTTATAACTTTTGACCGTATTTATAACAGCTATTTTGACATCTTTGTTTTTGAAATGCAACACCTGGACCCATTTGGATTCGGTCTTCGTTGACTTTTTTCCCTTCCCTTCCCTTCCCTTCTCTTCTCTTCTCTTCTCTTCTCTTCTCTTCTCTTCTCTTCTCTTCTCTTCTCTTCTCTTCTCTTCTTCCTGATGACTGTGGAGCACACTTTCCTGTTTTGTTTGTTTGTGTGTCTAGTTGTTTTTGATTGGAAATTGGACATTTTATGTTATATATTTCCAACTGGTCCTCCAGCCTTAGGTTCTGCCCTCTGAAACTTCAAGCCAGTAGGCTTTTGTTTTCTTTAACCTGAGCTGTGTGCAGCTGCCGAACACACTTAGTGAAAGGTGCAGCAAACACACAGCAGCTTTGTCTTTTAGGTGTAGAACCCTTTCTGGTTTTTGCCTGACTTTTTGTCAGTCTCCTGAGTATTTCCCGTATGTATGCCAAATTAAGCAGTCAGTCAAGCTTTTGAGTAGAATTTATATTCAGAATTTGTGTCTCAGTCTTTCTGTGGATCTTTCCCCTCCAGAATTTCCTTCTTAAACTATAGTTGCTCTAATTTTTGAAATTTGACATGTAACCACTTTGATGTGGTAAGGGTATAGTTTTCTGCTCTCAGAACCGCTGGGGAGTTTGGCGAGCACCCCTTGGCAAGAAAGGCAAAAACTCATTTTTTATATTATGCAGTAGCAGTGTTTCATGAGTAAATTCTGCTTGCATTTTGTTGTTTTTCCAATATTGTTTTAAATACTTTTGTCCAGATTTTACATTGTTTTCTGTGAGACAAATGATGTGACCTTTACCTCACCATTATTAGATGTTCCTGATAAATTTC
Source organism: Papio anubis (assembly GCF_008728515.1). Classification (NCBI taxonomy): domain Eukaryota; kingdom Metazoa; phylum Chordata; class Mammalia; order Primates; family Cercopithecidae; genus Papio; species Papio anubis. Next base: position 47,020,343 of record NC_044987.1, on the reverse strand, counting down.
TTTTAAAATTTCAAAACTAATATATGTACCTGGTTAAAAATATTGGGAAAATAGTATAGTATAAATTTAAAAAACTACAGAAATTATTAGTAGAGCTGTAAATTGCATTTGCTAAGTTACTGCTTATTAAAAAAAACAAACACAAGTAAATATTTACAATGAATTATCCTGATGAATGCATACCTATCCGAGTAGATAAATATGGTGTTTTTGTGTTAAATTAAATCAGTGGTTAGCATGCTTGTTTTTCCTAAAGGGCCAGTACATATTTTTGGCTATGCCTGCCATACAGTCTCTGTTGCAACTATTAAATTCTGCTATTATAATTTGAGAGCAGCCATAGACAATAGGTAAACAAATGGGCATGGTGGTGTGCCAGTAATACTTAATTTATATAAACAGGTGGCAGGCTGATTTGCCTGCAGGCCTTGCTGTTTTGAGGAAAGAAAGCCATTCCCTTCATGGGAAATGTTTGGTAATGTGAACTGCTGTTTCTCATCATGAGGGATTACTCCAAGTGTCAATTTTTCATTTGTGGTGAAGAAAGTATTACCTTTAATCTTCTAGTTGGGAATATACTTTGAAATTCAGTCTATCTAACCTATAATGTTTTACTGTATATAATTTGTGTGTGAAAGTGTGTGTGTGTGTGTGTGTGTGTTTTCTGGCTGCTTTCAAGAGTTTTTTTTTTTTAATTTAGATTTTATAATGTTGTTTGTGATGTGTCTGGGTATGGTTTTTCTTTTTTATTATAAATTCACAATTCATAATTGTATACATTTATGGGGAACAAAGCAACATTATAATCTTATGAGTACAATGTGGAATAATTAAATCAAGCTGGTTAACATATCTATTACCTCAATTACTTAACTTTTTTGTGGCAAGAACATTTGAAATTTACTCTCTTAGCAATTTGGAAATGTGCTCTACTCTATTATCAGCTGTATTCACCATGCAGTGCAATAGAACTCAAAAGAAGAAAAAAAAAAGCCCTATTTCTCCAGAGATTTTGTACCCTTTGATCACATCTCCTCATTTCCCCCACCTCCAGCCTCTGTAACCACTATTCTGCTTTCTGCTATGGGTTTGATTGTGTTAGATTCCCCATATAAGTGAGAACATATGGTATTTGTCTTTCTGGGTACGACTTATATAGCATAATCTCCAATTTCATCCATGTTGTCTCAAATGTCAGAATTTCCTTCATTTTAAAGGCTGAATAGTATTCTATAGTGTAAATACCTCACCTTTTCTTTATCCATTCATCTGTTGATGGACACTTAGGTTGATTTCACAACTTAGCTATTGTAAATAGTTGCTGCAGTGAACATAGGGGTGCAGACATCTCTTCAACGAACTGATTTCAAATCTTTTGGGTAAATACCCAGCAGTGGGATTGCTGGATCATATGGCAGTTCTATTTTTAGTGTTTTTGAGAAACTTCTATACTTTTTTGCATAATGCCTGTACTAATTTATATTCCCACCAAGAGTATATAAAGGTTCCCTTTTCTCCATATCCTTGTCAACACTTACCTTTCATCTTTTTGATAAAAGCTATTCTGACAGGTGTGAGATGATACATCATTATGGTTTTAATTGCATTTCTCTGCTAATTTCTGATGTTGATTTTTTTTTTCATATATCTGTTGGCCATTTGTATGTCTTCTTTGGAGAAATGTCTGTTCAGGACACTTACCCATTTTTTCAATTGAATTTTTTGTTTTCTTGCTATTGAATTGTTTGTGCTCCTTACCTATTTGGGGTATTCATTCTTTATTGGATGGATGGTTTGCAAACATTTTCTCCCAATCCATGGGTTGTCTCTCTACTTCGTTGTTTTCTTTGCTGTGCAGAAGCTTTTTAGTTTGATGTAATTCCCATTTGTCTATTTTTGTTTTTGTTGCCTTCACTTTTGGGATCAAATTCAAAAAATCATTGCCCAGACCAATGTTGTTTAGTCTTTATCCTGTGCTTTCTTGTAGTAGTTTTAGAGTTTCAGGCCTGTGTTTCAGTCTTTAATCCATTTTGCACTGATTTTTGTATATGGTGTGAGACAAGGCTCTAATTTCATTCTCCTGTATGTGAAAATCCAGTTTTGCCAGCACCATTTATTGAAGACATTGTCCTTTTCCCATTGTGTATTTGTGGCACTTTTGTCAAAAATCAGTGGAAGCCATGTGTGGTGGCATGTGCCTGTAATCCCAGCTACTCAGGAGGCTGGGGCAGGAGGATTACTTGCACTCAGGAGTTTTTTGAGATCAGCCTGGAGGAATATAGTGAGACTCAGTCTCAGAAAAAAAAATTGGTTGATTGTATATGAACCTGCTTTAGCCTCTGGAGTAGTTGGGAGTAGTGCACCACCATGCCAGGCTAATTGTTTTATTTTTATGTTTTAGAAAATAAGCGATCTTCCTACTTTAGCCTCCAGAGTAGCTGGGAGGCTATTTACATGTGCGAGCCACTCTACCTGGTGATTTTTGCTTTTCTATTCACAGCCATGATTAGCGTTCCTTTGTTTTTGGTTTTTCATTAATCCATCCCATATTTTTACATTTGAAAAGGCAAAATTAGTATTTGTCAAACATCTATTAATCTCAAAAAGTACTGTACTAAACTTTACCTTGGATTCAATGTTTTACGCCCTCTAACTCTTTATGGAGTGTTTTCACATATATTAATACCTGCATTGACCACTTTCAGGCAGGTTGAAATTAACTGTGACCATCTTACAGACAAAATCAATGTGTAGAGAGTTTAAATGACCTGCCTAAGGTTGCCCAAGTAGTAAACAGTTGGAAATGAGATAACTAGAAATCTAGTTGCCTGACTAATAGGAAATAAATATCTGCTAAATACAACTATTTTTGTATTTATATTTATAAATTGCATGTTAAATTGACCCACTGAAATCTTTCTTTAAGATGATGCCTACATGATTAAAGGTATTGTAAGATGATGATTGAAATGTATTATAATCATACTGCTCACACCTATAATCCCAGCACTCTGGGAGGCCAAGACAGGGGGATCACCTGAGGTCAGGAGTTCGAGACCAGCCTGGCCAACATGGTGAAACCCTGTCTCTATTAAAAAATGCAAAAATTAGCCCAGCATAGTGGCGTGTGCCTGTAGTCTTAGCTACTTGGGAGGCTAAGGCACGAGAATCGCTTGAACCCAGGAGGCGAAGGTTGCCATGAGCTGAGATCATGCCACTGCACTCCAGCCTGGGTGACAAAGCGAAACTCCATCTTGGAAAACAAACAAACAAACCACTAACTCTATATTAAGTGTATATTTCTTGTTTATTTTACTTACTGTATGTTGGTTTAATGAATTAAAAAGTATTGGGCTATAGAAACATGAGTCTCTGTTGAAGTTTGGTTATTTTCACTTTAGCAGTTACTCAAACTACCTCTGCTTACAACATTTTACATTGTTCCAAAATTCTGCTTTAATCTTTTATCTTGGCTGGGTGTAGTCACTCACGCCTGTAATCCCAGCACTTTGGGAAAGCTGAGGCGGGTGGATCACCTGAGGTCAGGAGTTCGAGACCAGCCTGGCCAACATGGTGAAAACCTGTCTCTACTAAAAATACAAAAATTAACCGGACATGGTGGTGGGCTCCTATAATCCCAGCTACTCGGGAGGCTGAGGTAGGAGAATCACTTGAACCCAGGAGGTGGAGATTGCGGTGAGCCAAGATCGTGCCACTGCACTCCAGCCTGGGTGACATAGCAAGGCTCTGTCTCAAAACAAACAAACAAACAAACAAAACTTTTATCTTTTAGTGTAACAAAAATTGTTACTTCTTTTTTAAGAGAAGAGGTCTCTGTATATTGCCCAGTGTGTCCTCTAACTCTTGGACTCAAAGGATCCTTCTGCCTCAGCCTCCTGAGTAACTGGGACTATAGGCATGTGCCACTGTGCCCAGCTAATTGTTATTGTTACTTTTTATTTTTATTATTACCAAACAGTGTGTGTGCATAGCAGAACATAGAAAATAACTAAAGAAGAAAATCACCCAGAGATTACTACTGTTACCACCTCAGCATGCATCTTTATAGATCTTTTTGATTTGCACACATATACACAAAAACATACACACAAAAGTCCAATCCAGAAGTTTGCATTTATTACATCTAGGTTTTATGTCTCTTAAGTCTCTTATCTAGCACTGTTATTTAAAACAGTCTCTTGTTAACTTATGATTTTTTTTGAGACAAAGTCTTACTCTGTTGCCCAAGCTAGAGTGCAGTGGTGCGACCTCGGCTCACTGCAACCTCTACCTCTCGGGTTCAAGCGATTCTCCTGCCTCAGCCTCCTGAGTAGCTGGGACTACAGGCATGCACTACCATGCCCGGCTAATTTTCATATTTTTAGTAGAGATGGGGTTTCACTATGTTGGCCAGGCTGGTCTTGAACTCCTGACCTCGTGATCTGCCTGCTTCGGTCCCCCAAAGTGCTGGGATTACAGGCGTGTGCCACCACACACGGCCGTTAACTTATTTTTAAACAAGGACATTGTAGACAGTTATTTTCCCCTGTCACTGACATAGAATGAATGAATGCTTTTAGTATTAATCATCTTAGATGTAATAAAAACTCAAAAGAAAGAGTCATTTCAATCAATAATTTGGTATAGGTAAATTTACAAATGCTGAGAATTAGCTCTGAATTCATTTTTTTTGACCCTTGTTAGTAGTTGTTTAGGTACAAGGAAATAAAAAAGCAATCTCTTTGGCAGAGGTCAAAAGAAAGTTGTACACTTCAGTGCTTTCCCATAGAAACAAAGGAAGCTTAGCTGAATTGGCAGAATGCTATTAGAATGAGATATTCTTAAAAATGTTGGTGGGAAGAGCTGATGAAATAAATAAGTTGGGAACAAAGCATTGAATTTGGTATTCTTCTTCTACTGGAGAAGGTGCCGAAAAAGAATTTGATCCTCAGATTGCCTAGGGTTTTGAGACATGAGAAAGAACGTAATTTGATCTGGTTTTGAGAAATTATTGCATACTTTATTTTAAGTGCTTGCTGCCTCTACCTTTCCCCTTTTGCTCCTCAAATACATAAAGTAAGTAGCCTGACCTACAGGAGGACTGTTAAAATCATATCACTAGATTAAATAGAATTAAAAAAGAAACAGGAAGATTGAAGATGTAGTTTAATATATGTATCATTAAGAATAGAATAAATACAATAACATAATGGGTGAGAAATATATTTCTTAATAAAAATTTCTGAGAATAGATAGACCTTTCAACATTTAGTTATATATGCTTTAAAAAAAACTATCATAGTAAATTTATAATTTTTGTTTGAGTATGTGAATAACCCTTCGCCTGCCCATTATTGGCCTATTATAAATCTTTCAATGAATTGTGGGTTGGAGTTATATTCATATGTGCTGAATTTACAAAATTTAACAGTTTGCCTTAAACATTTAAAAAATTTTCTAACTTAGCACCAACTCCCCCCATATCTTTGTGTGTGTGTGTGTGTGTGTGTGTGTGTGTGTGTGTTTATGCATGTGGAGAAATGTTCCAGAGATTCTTTCTTCTCATTTAAAAAAAGTTAGAAAAAATTTTGCTCTTATTTATAAATTACATGCTGTATTTTACTAATAAAGTGTATAGCCTTGCTTAACTTTGTCCTGACAGTTTCTAAACTGTGAATCTTTCTATTTTTCTGATGCCACAACTAAGATTTGTGTTTTTCAACTTTAGCTGAGCGTAAGTACTACTTAGCGATTCTGTGTTCTATTTACTTACGTGTTCCTATACTCTTACCCCTGTCCTTATGTTAGTGTCTTTGTCATTCTCAGAGGCTTGTTCTTTCTTCTAATTCAGAGAGGGAGGGGGAAGGGGAAGAGAAAAGGGGAAAATTTACACAGTGGGAGAGGGTCAGGGAAAGGGAGAGGAAGAGAGTTTAGTTATACTTGCACCTGCATCCTTTTAACACAGACAACAGATTGCTATGTATGTTCTTAATCCTGTCTTAAACAGGAATCTTTCTCAGTCATAGCCATTTTCCTTCTTGCATCTGTAAGTTCTTCCACCTTACTGAACACTGACTTCTACTTAGCCAATAAAAACGTGTTTAAATCTCTTCTATCCTACAAATATCCTGTTACCAATTTTCTCTCAACTGTGATTCTCGTTCTAGCCACAACTCAATCTCCTTCTTTACCTTTATTGTCAAACTTTTCACATTTACTTGTACAATTTGTATCTTCTCATTCAGTCCTCAACTATATTCTCATCTGCACTGCTCTATTAAAATTGTAAAGTATTTGACCTATTGGACACTTGATTACTTCTATAAAAGTTTTTTTCAAAATTTAATTAAATATTTACGTGTAGTTTAAAAGTGAAATGGTGGCCGGGCGCAGTGGCGCATGCCTGTAATCCCAGCACTTTGGGAGGCCAAAGCGGGTGGATCACCTGAGGGTCAGGAGTTAGCGACCAGCCTAACATGGTGAAACCCTGTCTTTGCCAAATACAAAAAAATTAGCTGGGCGTAGTGGCGCATGCCTGTAATCCAAGCTACTTGGGAGGGTGAGACAGGAGAATCGCTTGTACCTGGGAGGTGGAGGTTGCAGTGAGCCGAGCACACCATTGCACTTCAGCCTGGGCAGCAAAAGCGAAACTCCATCTCAAAAAAAAAAAAAAAAAAAAAAAAAAGGTGAAATGGTATGCTGCAAAAGTTACAGAAAATAGTAGTATTCTTTTCCACCCCTTCTAACACATGAATTCTACAGTGCAGAGGCAACCGCTTGCAGTCTTTGCCTTATTTCCTCTGTTGCTTCATTATATCTAGATTAACTTACCTACACTGTTATTCTTGTTTTGGTTTACACATTACTGACTTTCTACTACAGAAGATGGGAATTTGGTTTTCTTTACACTCAAGGGTGGTGTGGGGATGTTCTCGATATGGTAATACATAAATTTTGTTTAAAATAGTATTTAATGTTTAGCATATTCTGTTCCAACTGTGTGACAATTACTCATAGCCGAGCCATTGTACAACTTGTCTTGCTACCTTATGTTTTTTTCATAGTTAATAACTGCCTCACTTTTTATTTGCCTAGTTTCTTTGTACCTATTACTAACTCACTTCCTAACTTTGTGACATAAGATTCCTTTCAGTATTATCAAGAACACCTACTAATTTTTCAGTTATATTTTTCCCTCTGTGGAGCTTCATCATTTCTTGAAGTTTGTTGTCTTGTTCCCGTCTTGTCTGACTACTTGGGACTTCCATTTACCTCTGTAATTTGTTGAATCCCAGTTGTCTTTTTGGATTTACTCTGTATTTTACTGAATGTGGCTGGGAGGTAGATATTTTTAGATCTTGCAAATCTGGAAATATTTTTATATTATCTTCACAATTAAGAGTTTGATTAATACAGATTTCTATGTGAGAAATTGCTTACCTTCCAAATTTTAAGGCATTATTTTATTGTCTTCTAGTTGCAATTATTGCTGTTGAGTAGTCCCGGGTTGTTTTGATTCCTGTTTCTTTGTTTAATGAAATTTCAAGATGTGGTTTAACGTGGGTCTCTAAAAAATCACGGTGCTGAGTATGGGTGCTTAGCAGGCTCTTTCACTTTGGGAATTTATATCCTTGTATTGAGAAATATCCTAGTGTAATTTTGTATCCTCTACTCTGTTTCTTTGTTTTTCTGTTTGAATTCCTGGAAGAGTTTCTCAACTTTTATTTGGAATTTTTTTTTACTAAAATTTATAGTTTTGCTATTATAATTTCTTAGAGTCCTTCAGTTCTCTAAAGTGTTCCTTTTCTTATAACATACTATTCTTGTTTTATGGTTGCAATGGATGTGTTTTTGTGTGTACTTTTTAGAAATTTATTTTGATCTTCCATTTAATTTATTTATTCCAAATTTCTTTTTTGTGTTTATTTTGCTCTGTCTTTCATATTAAAGGAATTCCTTAAATGTTTATTGATTCTTGTTTGTCTTTTTATTTAAAAGTTCCTTTGAAGCTTATTGGAAGCTCACTGTTTTTATTTGTGGGTCTTTACGTATTTCAATGTGTAATTTCCAAAAGTTAGCATCATGTGGGTCTTTTTTCTTGGGCTGTTTTTGTTTTTGTTTTTGTTTTTCCCTAGAGAGGGATCCTCTTATTAGCTACCTTGAGAATGGGAAGGTGGTTGGGATATAGGCATAGTTCCACTGCTTTTGGATCAATGGAAAGAGATACAGTAGGTGGTGAGTTGGGATGGATGGTGGCCTAACATTCGCTATGTATGGTTTGACTTAACATCCCGTCGTTACTAGTATGGTGTTTCACTCCTGTCCTAATTATCCTCACTCTGGTTTATTCCCTTTAGAGAATCTTCTCTTGATTTGAGAGAAGTGATTGGTGTTTAACTGGGCAGACAAGAAGAGAGGAGTCTAACTCCTTTTTAGACTGTTTTGCAGCCAGTCCACCAGTTCTCAGTCTTACCTGCATTCTGGCCTTCTGGTGCCTTTCTATTGATGCTTCTAATTCCTAAGGTTCTGCTGAACAAATTAGCATGTCTTCTGACTCTTCAGAGAGTGAAATTATGGCTACCTTTGTACTGTTAAGTCTGTTACTCTCTTGTTCATGCTCCAAAGTTTCATTGATATTTTTTGTGTTCTGTCAACTCCCTTATTGTGTTCTTTTTTTCTTTGTGGTTTATACTCCTTTATTTCCTTCTGTCATTTTTGTAGTATTTCTGGAAGGAGTAAAGTTAAGTCTGTATGATTACTGTAGTATATTTAACGTAATGGCTTCTCTTCATTTTGAAATTCTTTACTCTTGACTTCTAGGATTTTATTTTTCTGCAATGCCTTCTGATTCTCATGTTACTTTTTTTTTTTTGAGATGAATTTTCACTCTTGACGCCCAGGCTGGAGTGCAATGGTGCAATCTTGGCTTACTGCAGCCTCCACCTCGTGGGTTCAAGCGATTCTCTGGCCTCAGCCTCCCAAGTAGCTGGGATTACAGGCGTGCACCACCATGCCTGGCTAATTTTTTGTATTTTTAGTAGAGATGGGTTTCACCATGTTGGTCAGGCTGGTCTCAAACTCCTGACCTCAGGTAACCCACCTGCCTCGGCCTCCCAAAGTGCTGGGATTACAGGCATGAGCCACCGTACCCGACCCTTATGTTACTTTTGAGCCTACCCTGCTGTATCCTTTTCTTTTGCCTCATTTTATATGTTGTTATTTCCTATTGTTCTTTTGTTCTCTTTAACTTTCTTGATTTGCCTCATCAAGGTTTCTGGTTACAACCAACTCTTTATACATTGATGACACCAAAATGATATTGATAGTTCTTACTGATACCCTGAGGTCCAGTTCCATAATATCTGTTAGGCATCTTTTTATATACATCTCCCACATATATCAGTTTCCTTACCCCTTCTCCAGTTCTCCACCTCTTGTACCCCTGGATTTTATTAGATGTATGTTTAGTTTTTAAATTTAAAATTCTGTGATGTTTCTAGTTTATAAATTCTTAAAATTTATGTTTAGTAGAGCATCCTTCGATTTACATATTTTTGATCATTAAAGGTTAGAAATGCATTCCTTTTATGCCAGGCTAGAAAAATAAAAGCACATATTGAACAGAGGAACATGCACCCTCTTCTGGTCTCAACCATCATGCAGTCTCAACCATCTCATGCAGTCTTTTTCCTTCAGCCCCACTGGCCATCTTATTTGTCCTCAAACATGCCAAGTATGATCCTGCCTACAGGCTCTTGTGGTTTTTTGACTAGAACCTTCTTTCCTCCAATTTTCAAATTACTTCATACGTTGAAATGTTGTAGAGGGGATTTTGGCAAATAGTAGGTATTGAGTTAGTGTCAGCAATTATTACTGTCATTATCATTGTAATATCCATACTGGCTATTCACTTTATGGTTTCACTTAGTTTCTGTTCAAATTATCTTCTCCTAAAAGAGGCCACCCTTGATTTACTCTAGTTAAAATATCCCTTCTACCTCATTGTTCTTCATATACTTATTATGCTTAAGTTTTTCATTTCCCATATTCACATGCATATGACTTACTTATTTCTGTATTTGTTTGCTCCCACTGTCCCCTAGATGTAAACTCTGTAAAAATAAGGGCATTGTCAAACTGACTCTGTTGCTAATTCCTTCAATTTGCCCTTTACAGTGCTTATGAAATAATTGTTCAATAAATTCTAGACTAACAAATCAATATCCTTTTCTTTCTGTATATTACAGTGTTCTACACTCTATCAATGGATTTTCCATTAAATACTCTTTAGGTACAATCCTAAAGAATGTTTTATTAGGGTCTAAATTCTCAGCAATTGTAAGATGGGGAAGCATTGGAAATAGCAATAACTATTGTTTTTAATTGTGGTAAAACATATACAACGTTAAATTTACGTTTTAGCCATTTTTTGTGTATTCAGAGGCCTGTGAGGACAGCTTCATGGATTTCCAGTTTTTTTAAGTACTTTTGAAAAGATTGTCCTTTGCCCACTCAATAGTCTTATTATCCTGATCAAATATCATTTGACCATATATGCAAGGATTTATTTTTGGGTTCTCTGTTCTATTCCATTGTCTTAAATGTCCATCTTTATGATAGTACCAAGTATTTTTGATTACTGTAGGTTTGTACTAAGTTTTGAATCAGAAAGTGAGTCCTTCAACTTTCTTCTTCTTTTTTCAAGATTGTTTTGTTTATTTGGGGTCCCTTAACGTTCTATATGAATTTCAGGATGGGTTTTTGTATTTCTGCAAAATGTGCCATTGGGATTTTAATAGGGATTGCATTGAATCTGTAGATCACTTTGGGTTGTATGGTCATCTTAATAATAAGTATTCCAAACCATGAGCACAGGATGTCTTTTTATTTATTTGTGTCTTCTTCAATTTCTTTCAGCAATGTTTTGTTGTTTTCAGATTACAAGTCTTTCACTTCCTTGTTTTATTTTTCCCTAGGATTTTTTTTGATGCTATTGTAAATGGAATTTGTTTTCTTAATTTCCATTTCTGATTGTTCATTGTTAGTGTATAGCGAGCAATAACTATTTTGGGGTTAATTAAGTAATGTCACTTAATATATGACATTACTAAATTACTTCATCTCCTCTCTGTATCTTAGTAGCAGATAAGTGATTTGAACTAAATTCAAATGGAAACTAAATTCAGAATAAATGATAACTTCCAAAGTGAACTTAAATGCTAAATTTGAACTTAATTTTTGTTCATTAAACTAAGGTTTAAACTTGTCTAAGCAAACTAATTTGAAACTATAGTCCTGGAAGAATACCAGATTATCAAAATAACCATTTGAAACAATTAAGTTTGAACTCTTAAAAGATTGTGATAATGATATTTCTGGGGTATAATTTATAACTTCTAGCTCTTAGTGTGCCTTGTAGATAGTTCTCTAGTTGCATTTCTTTTCTCTTTTCTTTCTTTCTTTCTTTCTTTCTTTCTTTCTTTCTTTCTTTCTTTCAGACAGGGTCTCACTCTGTCATCTAGGCTGGAGTGCAGTGGCTCAATCATAGCTCACTGTAGCCTTGAACTCCTGGACTCAAGCGATCCTCCTGCCTGAGTAGCTAGGACTATAGGCATATACCACTTATTGATGGTTGCCTAGAAGTTGCTGGATATATAATAGTTTTGAATGTTGTTCACATTTAGGGCGTGGGATATACAATTGAGGAGAGATTATAGATTATATATTTTTTTTTTTTTTTTTTTTTTAATTTACAGGCCACAGAAACACTATTCAGAATGGGTGTAGCAAGAGGAGCCATCACAACATTAAGAAATGGAGAAGTAAGATGATAATTTTCATATAGTTATTAGTTGTTAATTTACAGTTTGCAATTTTTAGAATATAAAATGTGATGAAATCTATGATGCTTTGTCTAAGAAATAGAGAGATATCTGGTATATATAATATTGAATGTACCTGAACAAATCCATTTTAATTCATAGTCATATTGGAACCAGATCTTAGGTTGAAAACAAATTACTGTCTTTTTACCTTTAGTTATCAAATATCTTTACTCTTAAAAAATGACATTTTATTAGTAACTTCTACAAATGTTTTTAATGAAAAAAGAACCCCTTACCTTTTGCTTTCTTTCTATTTTGTGTTATACAGGACTGATACTTATTTCTTAAGATAAAATAATTGGAAATGTTGAAGTTTACCACACGTGGAGAGAAGGGAAGGAAGAGGGAGGGGAGAGGGAGAAGAAGGCTGGAGAGGATTTTTGTCTGCAGATGCTAAGTTTTGACTTTTTAAAATGCTCCTGTCAATCCTTTAGAAGATTTTTCTATCACCTCACATAAATTTTCATTTTAAAATTGTTACCAGCTTAATTACCACTCTGTCTGCTCTTTCTTTATTTTCTCCTTTACTAATACAAATTTAGGTTGAGGCCAAATGTAACACCACATTGTTATGTTCCTTTTTCTGTTCTATTGGCAAGTACTTAAGGCTAAAATACAGAACTCCCTATTTTTGGGGAGATGGAGTCTTACTATGTTGCTTAGGCTGGTCTTGAACTCCTGGCCTCAAACGATTCTCCTGCCTCCTGCCTCAGCCTCACAAAGTGCTGGCATTACAGGCATAAGCCACCATGCCTAGCCCTTACAATTCCCTATTCTTGAATTAAGTTTGATGTTATTTAATGTAATATTTATAATTCAGAAACCTAAATATTTAATAGTGGAAGTGAATATCTAAGGAGTTAAATAAAATTGTATTACTTCATAACTATATATGTGTCGGTTGATGTATTTGCTCATTAGGCAGAAATGTGCCAACATTTGAAAAGTATATATACTCTAAATATTTAATTTTGTATTGGCAAATCACCTTGGTATAATTTGTAACATATATTTTGTCTATACAGAAAGACTTAACTGATCCCTTTGTATTCTCAAACATTGAAGTATGTGGTGTCATTTTGAAAAAAGAAAACTTACAGCAATATAGTCAGACATAGTAATCTACCTATAATGTCTAAAAATGAATTTCAGATTTTACTAATTACTGTATTTTTTTTTCATAGGGTGGGCAATGAACTGTTGAACTTACCTTCTTTTATAGGACGGTTAGGGAAATGTATGCAACACAGTTGTATAAGTAATCATCTGAGGACAGCAACACATTGGATATATACTTATTTTACTTAATGGGGAGGCAATAGTTAAAATAGCTGGCTTTTGTTCCATTTTTCTACTAATTATTAGGTGTTGTTCCATGTGGCCAACCTGGTTAAATAGATAAAGTGTTTAAGCACTCTCTGACCTCCAGTTTCTATAATGAAGTTAAAAGTGTAAGATGCACATATTTTTCTTACATTTTAAGAGCTCTGAAAATGGAATGTGTCTTCTAATTAATGGCACCTCAGAGTTATCATCTGCTATTCTTCACATTTTAATGTCTCTAAAATTAGGAAATTTCTTTTTTTCCCCACTGACTTTTTTGGTTCTCAGGAAATTTGTCTGTGGTATGTTAGGGTTGATAAAATAATATTTTATGGTTTAAAAAGTACAGAGTGATGTGTGGCAAGCATTTGTTAAATGGTAGTTAGGATAGGCCACTAATTAGTTTTAATTTCATGATTTGATTTTTGGAAGTAGAGGAGACAAAACAAAACAAAGATATTACTGAATACACACACACACACACACACACAGACACACACGCCATAGATTTTCCGAAATGGTGGGCTAAATGCTATGGAAATGGGTGCCATGATTCCTGACTTTAGAGGAGCTTACTCTCTGATGGGGGAAACAATTCTATCAATACTTGGAAAAAGGAAAAAGTCTGGGAGAGTGTGGAAATACTTTGTTTAGCTTGAGTCTGAAACTAACCAGTGTCCCGATTCCACTTGGATTGTGTTAAATTTAAACTGTGTTTTAGTATTAGGACAATGGTAGATAATCTGTTTGAGAGTAGGATATAAACTAAAAGGTTAATAATTTGAGGGATTATTTAAAACACAATCTGAAATCATTATATTTATCAATATTGGAAATTTTATAATATGCTAAGGGAGGAAAGCGGCAAGTGGTTAATTTATTTGTCCTAGGCCTTTTAAAAAAATGTACTAGGCCAGTACTGCAAAAATATTTGTTAGGCAGGGATTCATAGGTAACCTCATGACGAGTGTATCAGGTAAGAGAAAAAAAGTTGGTATATCCAAATTCCAAAAATATCAGTCTTTCAGCGAATTTATCCAGATGCATGATGACAATAAACTTTGCATGTTTCCTCCTCCCTGTTCTGGCTTTAATGCTGTATTTTGTCTACTTACTGGACATTTCTGCTTGGATATTTGAAGAAATTTTGAAATGGGAGAACATTTTCCCCTTTCTGAAAGTAAGATAGTCTTTGAAGGTGTTTAAAACTTATTTTATAGGTTGTAATGTATTATAGGAGGTCTTAAGCAGAGGAGCGATACTTTATCTTTTAAAAATCCTCCTCTTAACTCTCCAAGGGAGAGATTACACTGGTCATCTTATAGGTAAACTGAGGCTTAGAGAAGTTAAACATTTTGCCTGTGGTCAAATAGCTAGGAAATTGGAGAGCTAGGATTTGAACCCTTGTCTCCAAAGTTCATTGATTCTAGTATGCAATATAATTGCCCTCAATGTACAATAATTCACTTACTTAGACTTTAAGGTGTAAGGAAGGGATCCAGTTTCAGTTTTCTGCATATGGCCAGCCAGTTTTCCCAACACCATTTATTAAATAGGGAATCCTTTTCCCATTGCTTGCTTTTGTCAGGTTTGTCAAAGATCAGATAGTTGTAGATGTGTGACATTATTTTTGAGGCCTCTGTTCTGTTCCATTGGCCTATGTATTTGTTTCGGTACCAGCACCATGCTGTTTTGATTACTGTGACCTTGTAGTGCAGTTTGAAGTCAGTGTAGTTGTACTGACAGTGTAGTGTAGTTTGATGCCTCCAGTTTTGTTCTTTTTGCTAGGATTTTCTTGACTATATGAACTCTTTTTTGGCACCATATGAAATTTAGTTTTTTCTAATTCTGTGAAGAAAGTCAATGGTAGCTTGATGGGGATAGCATTGAATCTATAAATTACTTTGGGCAGTATGGCCATTTTCACGATATTGATTCTCCCTATCCATGAGCATGGAATGTTTTTCCCGTTTGTTTGTATCATCTCTTATTTCCTTGAGCAGTGGTTTGTAGAGCTCCTTGAAGAGGTCCTTCACATCCCTTTAAGTTGTATTCCTAGGTATTTTGTTCTCTTAGTAGCAATTGTGAATTGGCGTTTGCTCAAGATTTGGCATTCTCTTTGTCTATTATCGATGTGTAGGAATGCATGTGATTTTTGCACATTGATTTTGTATCCTGAGACTTTGCTGAAGTTGCTTATCAGCTTAAGGAGATTTTGGGCTGAGACAATGGGATTTTCTAAAAATACAATTATGTCATCCACAAACAGAGATAATTTGACTTCCTCTCTTCCTATTTGACTACCCTTTATTTCTTTCTCTTGCCTGATTGTCCTGGCCAGAAATTCCAGTACTATGTTGAATAGGAGTGGTGAGAGAGGGCATCCTTGTCTTGTGCCTGTTTTCAAAGGAAATGCTTCCAGCTTTTGCCCAGTTAGTGTGATATTGTCTGTGGGTTTGTCATAAATAGCTCTTATTATTTTGAGATATCCATCAATACCTAGTTTATTGAGTGTTTTTAGCATGAAAGGGTGTTGAATTTTATCGAAGGCCTTTTCTTCATCTATTGAGTTAATCATGTGGTTTTTGCCATTGGTTCTGTTTATGTGATGGATTTTGATTTGCGTATGTTGAACCAGCCTTGCATCCCAGAGATGAAGCTGACTTGATCATGGTGGATAAGCTTTTTGATGTGCTGCTGGGTTTGGTCTGCCAGCATTTTATTGAGGATTTTTGCATCGATGTTCATCAGGAATATTGGCCTGAAACTTCTTTTCTTTGTTATGTGTCTGCCACGTTTTGGTATCAGGATGATGCTGGCCTCATACAATGAGTTGGGGAGGAGTCCCTCTTTTTGTATTGATTGGAATAGTTTCAGAAGGAATGGTACCAGCTCCTCTTTGTACCTCTGGTAGAAATCAGGTGTGAAGCTGTCAGGTCCTGGGCTGTTTTTGTGTGGTAGGCTATTAATTACTGCCTCAATTTCAGATCTTGTTATTGGTCTGTTCAGGGATTCGACTTCTTCCTAATTTAGTCTTGGGAGGGTGTATGTGTCCAGGAATTTATCCATTTCGTCTAGATTTTCTAGTTTATTTGCATAGAGGTGTTGATAGTATTCTCTAATGGTAGTTTGTATTTCTGTGGGATCGGTGGTGATATCCCCTTTATCTAATTTTTTATTGAGTCTATTTGATTCTGCTCTTTTTTCTTTATTAGTCTAGCTAGCGGTCTGTCTATTTAGTTGATCTTTTCAAAAAACCACCTCCTGGATTCATTGATTTTTTGAAGGATTTTTTGTATCTTTATCTCCTTCAGTTCTGCTCTGATATTAGTTATTTCTTGTCTTCTGCTTGCTTTTGAATTTGTTAGCTTTTGCTTCTCTAGTTCTTTTAATTGTGATGTGAAGGTGTTGATTTTAGATCTTTCCCACATTCTTCTGTGGGCATTTGGTGCCATAAATTTCCCTCTACACACTCCTTTAGCTGTGTCCCAGAGATTCTGGTACGTTGTGTCTTTGTTCTCATTGGTTTCAAAGAACTTATTTATTTCTGCCTTACTTTCATTATTTACTGAGTAGTCATAGAGGAGCAGGTTGTTCAGTTTTCACGTAGTTGTGTGGTTTTGAGGGAGTTTTTTAATCCTGAGTTCTAATTTGATTGCATTGTGGTCTGAGAGACTGTTATGATTTCCGTTCTTTTGCATTTGCTGAGGAGTGTTTTACTTCTAATTATGTGGTCAATTTTAGAATAAGGGCGATGTGGTGCTGAGAAGAATGTATATTCTGTTGATTTGGAGTGGAGTCTTCTGTAGATGTCTATTGAGTCTGCTTGGTTCAGAGCTGAGTTCAAGTCCAGGACATCCTTGTTAATTTTTTGTCTCATTGATCTAATATTGACAGTGAGGTGTTAAACTCTCCCACTGTTTTTTTGTGGGAATCTAAGTTTCTTTGTAGGTCTCTAAGGACTTGCTTTATGAATCTGGGTGCTCCTGTATTGGGTGCATATATATTTAGGATAGTTAACTCGTCTTATTGCAGTGATCCCTTTGCCATTATGTAATGCCCTTCTTTGTCTCTTTTGATCTTTGTTGGTTTAAAGTCTGTTTTATCGGAGAGTAGGATTGTAACCCCTGCTTTTTTTAGCTTTCCATTTACTTGGTAAATCTTCCTTCATCCCTTTATTTTGAGCCTGTGTGTGTGTTTGCACGTGAGATGGGACTCCTGAATATCGATGGGTCTTGACTCTTTATCTAATTTTCCAGTCTCTGTCTTTTAATTGTGGCATTTAGCCCATTTACATTTAAGGTTTATATATATATATATATATTTTTTGAGACGGAGTCTTGCTCTGTCGCCTGGACTGGAGTACAGTGGCCGGATCTCAGCTCACTGCAAGCTCCGCCTCCCGGGTTTACGCCATTCTCCTGCCTCAGCCTCCCAAGTAGCTGGGACTACAGGCGCCCGCCACCTCGCCCAGCTAGTTTTTTTTTTTTTTTGTATTTTTTAGTAGAGACGGGGTTTCACCGTGTTAGCCAGGATGGTCTCGATCTCCTGACCTCGTGATCCGCCCGTCTCAGCCTCCCAAAGTGCTGGGATTACAGGCTTGAGCCACCGCGCCCGGCCTAAGGTTAATATTGTTATATGTGAATTTGATCCTGTCATTATGATGCTAGCTGGTTATTTTGCCCATTAGTTGATGCAGTTTCTTCATAGTGTCGATGGTCTTTATAATTTGGTATGTTCTTGCAGTGGCTGGTACCTGTTTTTCCTTTGCATATTTAGTACTTCCTTCGGGAGCTCTTGTGAGGCAGGTCTGGTGGTGACAAAATCTCTCAGCATTTGCTTGTCTGTAAAGGATTTTATTTATTTTTTGCTTATGAAGCTTAGTTTGGTTGGATATGAAATTCTGGGTTGAAAATCTTTTCTTTAAGAATGTTGAATATTGATCCTCACTGTCTTCTTGCTTGTAGGGTTTGTGTAGATATACCCACTGTTAGTCTGAGGGACTTCCCTTTGTTGGTAACCCAACCTTTGTCTCTGGCTGCCCTTAACATTTTTTCCTTCATTTCAACCTTGGTGAATCTGACAATTATGTGTCTTGGGGTTGCTCTTCTCGAGGAGTTTCTTTGTGGTGGTCTCTGTATTTCTTGAATTTGAATATTAGCCTCTGTTGCTAAGTTGGGAAGTTCTTCTGGATAATATCCTGAAGAGTGTTTTCCAACTCGGTTCTATTCTCCCCATCATTTTCAGGTATACCAATCAAACGTAGGTTTGGTCTTTTCATGTAGTCCCATATTTCTTGGAGGCTTTGTTCTTTCCTTTTCATTCTTTTTTTTTTTTTCTAATCTTGTCTTCATGCTTTATTTCATTAAGTTGATCTTCAATCTCTGATATCCTTTTTCCACTTGATCAGTTCAGCTATTGATACGTGTGTGTGCTTCACGAAGTTCTCATGCTGTGTTTTTCAGCTCCATTAGGTCATTTATGTTCTTCTCTAAACTGGTTATTCTAGTTAGCAATTCCTCTAACCTTTTTTCATGGTTCTTAGCTTCCTTGCATTGGGCTAGAACATGCTTCTTTACCTCAGAGGAGTTTGTTAGTACCCACCTTCTGAAGCCTATTTCTGTCATTCCTCAAACTTACTCTCTGTCCAGTTTTGTTCCCTTGCTGGCCAGGAGTTGTGATCCTTTCGAGGAGAAGAGACATTCTGGTTTTTGGAATTTTCAGCCTTTTTGCCTTGTTTTTCCTCATCTTCATGGATTTATCTACATTTGTTCTTTGATGTTGGTGACCTTCTGATGGGGTTTCTGTGTGGACGTCCTTTTTGTTGATGTTGCTGTTACTCCTTTCTGTTTGTTAATTTTCTTTCTAACAGTCAGGCCCCTCTGCTGCAGGTCTGCTGGAGTTTGCTGGAAGTTTACTCCAGACCCTGTTTGCCTGGGTATCACCAGCTGAGGCTGCAGAACAGCAAAGATTGCTGCCTGTTCCTTCCTCTGGAAGCTTTGTCCTAGAGTGGCATCTGCCAGATGCCAGCCGGAGGTCTCCTGTATGAGGTGTCTGTTGACCCATGCTGAGAAGTGTCTCCCAGTCAGGAGGCACGGGGATCAAGGACCCACTTGAGGAGGCAGTTTGTACCTTAGCAGAGCTCCAGCACTGTGCTGGGAGATCCGCTGTTGTCTTCAGAGCTGCCAGGCAGGAACGTTTAAGTTTGCAGAAGCTTCACCCATAGCTGCCTCTTCCTCAGGTTCTCTGTCCCAGGGAGATGGGAGTTTTATCTATAAGCCCCTGCCTGGGGCTGCTGCCTTTCTTTCAGAGATGCCCTGGCCAGAGAGCAAAGAAGGTATATCTTTAAACTTAGCTTTGAAGAAACTGATGAGCATTAATCAAGGAGAAGAGGCCAAAAGTCTTTGCCAGTTAGGAGAAACAATATGAAAAGGATTAAAGTGAGGTACTAGGGACAGGTAACTTTAATTGCAGAATCAAAAAGGAAAGCAGTGTGGGTGGTGTCATGTTGAAGGGAAGTAACATTTGTTGAGTGCCTATTATATGCTCTAGGTGCATTATAATTATCCAGCTCATTCATACATCAAAACAACTTTCCATTTTTGTTACTCTTATCACTGTTTTTCCAAAGGAGGTATTTCAGGTTCAAGACAGTGTAGTGTTTTTTTTTTTTTTTTTTTAATTTTTTTTTATTTTAATCACATTTCCCTGAGAATTTATGATATGAATGCTTAGGGTATTGATAAGTTTGTGGTAGAATCAAGAATTAGTATTCTGTCTCCCAACTGGAGTAGCCAGCATCCTATGCTAAGCCAGTACTGCGAATGTATTTGTTAAGCAGGGATTCTTAGGTAACCTCATGACAAAAATATCAGCTAAGAGAAGTAATGAAAAAATACTAGTCTGCATGTCAGTAGACTTTACTAGACCTTGGACAGTTTACTTAACTCCTCACAACTTCAGCTTCATACTTCAGAAAATGAGCCAATTAGATGATCTTTAAGATCCTATATGGCTTTAACATTTTCTGCTTACAGGTAGCTTTGTATACCCTTTCTGCCTAGGTAGCGGTTTCCAGCCTTTTTGACGCAAGAGACTGGCTTCGTCGAAGACAATTTTTCCACGGGAGGCTTGGTTTTGGGATGAAACTGTTCTACCTCAAATCATCATTAGATTATCATAAGGAGCACACAACCTGGATCCCTCCCATGTGCAGTTCAAAATAGGGTTCACGCTCCTATGAGAATCTACTGCCACGGCTGATCTGACAGGAGGCCAAGCTCAGGCGGTAATGCTCGCTTGCCTGCTGCTCACCTCCTGTTGTGTGGCCTGGTTCCTAACAAGCCAGGGACCAGTACCTGTCCATCTCTCAGGGGTTGGGAACCCCTGTGTTTAATTAAGCCTTTAAAGTTGTGGTTGTCAACTTTGGCTGAGTTTGAGAATTGCCCATGGAGCTCTGCAAAACTATAGGTACCTGGGCTCCATCACCAAAGACTTTGTCTATGAGGTCTAGTTTGGGGCTCCAGTATCTATATTTTTTAAAATGTCCCCTGATTTTAATACTTAGCTACTGTTGTAAACCACTGTATTAGAAGTATTTTTTAATTCTTTCTTCTTTGAACTCAAGGAGGGTACACTCTGTATGAGATAAAACAGGTTAAGAAATAGAAAAGAAATTTAAAGTATATATAAAGATTTTTGTATGTAAAGTAGAACAGAGTATTAAGGTTTGTTGCTGTTTTGGCAAGAAGGAAAAGTAGGTTTTTTTAAAGCTACTTTTGTTTTATATGACGACATGGTATTAGGTATTCTGAATGATTCATTAGAATGGATTTTTTTTTAACCTTCCAGGAGCATGCTGTACATAAGTAATATAGAATATTTAATTTTAGAGTGATTGCTGCAGTGAGGGTAGGGATTCTTTGTTAGGGATTTCTATTCTTAAAGTTTAACACCTGGCTAACACATAATAAAAATCTCAGTATATGTCTGATGAGTAAGTAAAAGATTTATTTAGACAGAACTGAAGTGGCAAATACTACTTTAATTTCATCAGCTTTCAGTTTAATATAAGTATATCTTTATAGATTTTTATGGATAGTTATAAATATTGGTGTTATTTTAAAATCATATTTAATACAGCAATAATTATTTTTGACATTAAATTTTTTCATGAAAATATTCATGAATTAAAGAATATTTAAATAATACAATTTACATAGTTGATATTTCTTATTCACAAAGAGACTTGATTATTCATCTATTAAGATATATTTCCAACATTACTAAAATTATTATACTTTTAATATTATATTTAAGGAAACTAAGCATTTTCTTATTGTTGAATGTGAATTCTTTATACAAGAAAACCTAGAACTAAACTCTCAAATATATATTTTTATTGTTGAATCTATTTTTTCTTATATATTTTTGTTATTATTTTTTTCTTTACTGCTTCCCTTCTAGCACTACCTCAGGAAAAAATGTAAGTCTTTAATAAGCAAAATATTAGTTCAAATAATGAAATCTCTGAGACCTGGTGCCTAGTAGAATGCCAGGAACTAGTGGCTTGTAAAATCTAATCAAATAAATATTCACTGATAGCGTCCTAAAAGCAATTGTGATGCATGGCACTGGAATCAGATCTAGTGTTTCTTCTTTTTTCTTTGTTCCCCTGAATAATTATTGTGAGGTAGATTACTAGATACTGGGTTTTAATTGTAAACTAAACCAAAATGGTTTTGGCTTTCAAAAAGTTTTGTAGTCTGGTGGCTGAGTCATAACCTGCTACTTAGGACCTTGCCAGTGTCTTCTGTAACCAGACCAGCAGCAAGCTCATGCATTGCTTTGTGAGAAATAAATTAGATAACGTCTATAAGGCAGCTAGCACAATGTCTGCCACAAAATAAGCCTATTAGAATTAGCCTGTTCTAAATCTTAACTTAGTTTTATTTTATTACATCTGTTGTATTATTTTCTATATTGGGGTGAGTAAATGGAGATCTTATGTTTATAACAGTGCGTAAACTGGTAGTTGATAATAAAAGACAGAGTTTAGGTATTTTGATCCACAACTATACTAATAGCAGTGTTATTGGCACTTTTGAGTGATTATTTCCTTCCTGTGTGAGTCATGATATTTGAGTTGGCATTTGTTGCCAGTGCCCTCTGCTGTCTAGTGCCAGTATCTCAGTATTATACAAAACATGTTTAGTCACAAACTTGATGTGTACTACTCAACCAAATTCTGCTGATCATGTTTTTGTTTTTATGCATAAAGTAAATATAACAAGGGAAGTGCAATAATAAAGAAAATGACTTGTACAAACAAATATAAGAATCCTATTAACCAAACGGTAAAGTTATTACATGGTGAAAACTTAGTTTTGATTATTGCAAGTCTTAGTTGGGCAGAAGTCCCACTGAGATTGGTGAGACACGGGCCTTCCAGAAATGTAGACTAAGGCTTAGTTGATCCTGTCAAAGAAAATTGGATTATCACTTTTGCAATAAGACTCTGATTTATGTATCATATTTTAATGGGAAGAAAATATTAAGATACCTTACACATGTCTATTGCTATTTAAATATACTTTTTATTAACATGATTCACTTCTGCCCATATCCTCATACCATGTAGGAAAAAAAAAGAATTCTGACCACTCTAGAATGTTCCTGATAACTTTTTCAAGTCTATTCTTTTATTCTTCTGTTGTTGGTTTTCAAATTGGATACTTAGTAAGCTATACGTAATCTATTAGAATATAGCCTAGAAGAGTTAGAATGATTTTTCCTTTTTAAGCAGCAATTCAAATACAGCAGTTTTAAAAAGCATGTGGGGAGAATGGATAACGTCTAGAGAAGGGGATAGGAAATAAGTATGAAAAGAATCTTGAGGAAAAGGAAGGAGATATGAGATATGATATGGCCTAGGAAATATTTATTGTAAGCAAGGTGCAGTAAGTCCTCATGTCATGTTGTCAGTAGCTCCTTGGAAACTGTGACTTTGAGTGAAATGCCTTACAGCAGGTCCTCCAATCACGTCCCTTTGTTCAATCTCATTTTGTTATAACATTGAAGAGGGGAATAGTAGTTTTGTTTGTCATACATTGTTTCACTTAAAATAGCAGTTGCCAAGAACCTATCAAGGACATTATGTTCAGATTTACTGTATATACAGAGACATCCCCATCCTATCTCTAATGTGCTGGGAAGAAATTAGTTTTGAACACAGAACAGAAAGTTTGAGATAACTAAAGCCACTGGTCATCACTTTCAGGGTGATAAAGCATTAAAAAAGGCTTCAAGGAGGTTGTGGAGTTACTATTAATATCTTGCTCATGTAGAAAAAATGTACCTTTTAATAGCCATCGATCTGGATAGTATAGATATTGAACCGCCAGAGGCAGAAGACTGGACTAAGTATAATAATATCGTGATATTTATTTCAGATCTCCAATTCCATGAATCAAAACAGCATATTATATTTTGGCAGGTTCTTAGAAAATTTATAGTTCATGCCAGAATCACATCATAAAACATTAATCTTCAGCACTTGTATTTTATTCTTGCTGGAATATTTTACCCTTGTCACTAAATCTGCTTTAAATAGCTCACCATGTTATATGCATTATTGCATACTCCTGATGAACAAACAATTTATTTTGAAAAGTTTGGTATAGACCAAGAAGGCCAAGGGTCAAACCAAGATTTTAAAAATATCAGATCACAATGTTTAAGTTTGTTGGCCTTGTCTGTACCAACTCTGTACGTGCCTTTCTACACTGAGATGATTATCTTTTGAAATTCTCTTATTTTCTTCATAATAGTAAGTCTGCTTTTGATTTAAATACAAAAATAAATGTGTTATAATTTTGTCCTTAAACAAAACAAACAACATCTGTTTAAGTATGGAACATTTAGGTTTTATTTTCAAAAATTAGAAAAGTTCTTAAGATAATATCAATTTGTTTTGATTCTAATGGGAAGAGCTTTAGGTCAAGAAAGCAATTACTTCCACATGGGTAAGGCTGAGCCTACCTCCCTCCCCTATACCAACCACCCACTAAACTTAAATTTATCTACTCTGGCTGTGTAGCTAGATGTGGTTGAATGCATTAGAAGACACAGGCTTTATTTAAGAAACAAAGATTTTAGATATGTAGAAAATGTTTTTTTGTACAAACATACCAAAAGAATTTTGCATATAACGTTAGGTGAGTTCAGCAGCAAGTAACTTAAACATTTTGAATTAGCAAATAAATTTAACTTTATGCATATATGTGTATGGCCAAATGTAATTTTTACCATTTTGTTTGCACATCATTTTTATTTTTAATTGACTGTTGTGTTCTCAGTAGGTAAGTGCTGTAGTTTGGATATTTGACCCTTCAAACGTCATGTTGAAATTTGATCACCAGTGTTGGAGGTGGAACCTAATGGGAGGTGTTTGGATCATGGGGGTGGATTCCTCATCAATGACTTGGTACCTTTCTTGTGGTAATGAGTGAGTTTCTATTCTGTTAGTTTCCATGACAGCTGGTTGTTAGAAAGAGCCTGGCACCTCCCTGCCCCTTCCTGTTTCCCCATATGATGTCTGCACATGCCGGCTCCCCTTTGCCTTCTGTCATGAAGAGAAGCAGCTTGAGGCCCTTACTATATGCATATGCTAGCCTCATGCATCTTGTACAGGCTGCAGAACTATGAGCCAAATGAATACCTTTTTAAAATAATAAATTGCCCAATCTCAGGTATTCCTTTTTAGTAACACAAATTGACTAAGATACTGAATTTGCCATATAATGTCAAGTATCGTTTGAGATGGTTCAGTAGGGATGTGGCAGGTCAGAACAGAGAAGATTTGTATTTAATGATAAAGAGATGTCATTAATTTCAAATAGGAGATTGTACAAATTTCCATATACCTTTGAATTTTAGAGGATTGAAGTCCATGGGAAAGATTGTTAAGGTAATTGGAAGAGTTGAAGGAATTTGGTAAAAGTCTGGTTTAGTGACTTTCACTGTAGTGGTTTTAGCCTAATGGCTGGGATTGAAGTCAGATTATAGTGGGTTAGGGAGTGAGTGAATGAGAGGGGAGCATGAATAGATTTTACACATGTATACTTCTTTTTTCAGGAAGGTGGTTTCAAGAAGAGAATTAAAGGACAATATCAAGAGGAAAAGCTCAGGGGTTAAAAAACAGTGCATCCCATGCATATAACAACTTACTCTCTTTTCTTATTGTTTAAAAGTGTCCCATTAGCCAGTGCTGAATGCAAATCTGGCTCTAATATTAATATAATATACATGCTAGCAGTCCTTTTGATATAATTTTTCAGTAATGGATTAT